>NC_089590.1:75730571-75888089 GCF_019320115.1 Miscanthus floridulus
GGCGGGTGGCTCCGCGCCGCACCCACCGAACCTCGAATGCAAAACACCATCCCGACAGGAACTATCAAGAGCCAATTCTCGTCAGAACCTCAGGGGGAGTGCCTCCACTCCCCCCAAGGCTCGGGGGCTACTATCGGGTACCGTGAGAAGGAGTACCCTAAGCAAGACCCAAAAAACGACTGCTTAGACTTCGTAGAGATCGAAACCAGCTAAACACTGCTGGTCTCGGCCGATTCTCCGACTCGCTCGAGGCCCATCACCGCGGGCCTCGGCCGATTCTCCTACTCGCCCGAGGCTCCCTCACTACCGACCTCGAGCGATTCCCCGCCAAAGGCCTCGGCCGGGCCACCGACCCTCCGTCTCGCGCAAGGCGGGCTCGGCAGCACTCCGCTGCCTCTTCCTCCTCCCGTCCCTCTGACAAAACGTCGTGTCGCATCAACTCAGCCAACTGCTGCCCCTGACGACAACCGCATGCTCGGCACAGTACAGCAGAATGGCCGATGGGACAGGAGGCAGGACTGGGCAGGGGTTACCCGTCACTGTACCAACCACCATGCACATGGTTGACACCCATGCCTCACTGTGCTGCCAACTCCTGCTTCGAGGACAACGCAGCATGGGGAGCCGCGCTTGGGCTACTGTGGCCTCGGAATCAGTACCCAGGGCCAACAACTCCCCCGAGGCCTCGGCGGTTTGCTTCACGGGCTCGGTAGCCTAAGGGTCCACGACCGCTGAGCCCCCCACGATGGCTCGGCCTCGGCATCTGCAGAGCCGCTGCCCACTACGACGTCATTACACGGTGACCAGCACGTCGCCCACCATGTCCTGCATCAAGCTGTACCGGAGCCCCACGACGCACAAGATCAGGTATGACCGGCGTGTCACTTCTGCACGACAAGGACGGAGCCATTCCATCGACCATACCACAACAACAGTGGCCGGCTACAGGGCTCGGACACGACACCCCATTTGCAGGAGCGCTATGTAGCAACCTATGTACGTTCCCGGTCCTCCCTTAGAGTATAAAAGGGAGGGACCGGGGCCATTTCTAGGGGACGAGAAAGACGAACAGACTGATAGAACCACGCACTCCTATGCTGCTTGGGAACAACGCCTCAAGCAGCCCGCACCACCCACACCGAGACCTGGGGCTAGTCCCCTCTCTCACCTAGCTTGTAACCCCCTACTACGAGCACTCCGGTGCAAGGAATACAAGATCGATCTCTCGGACTGGACGTAGGGCCTCGATTGCCTGAACCAGTATAAACCTTGTGTCTCTTTGCACTACCATCCGGGATTAGGGGCACGCAGCACAAATTCACTCATTGGTTGAGGGACCCCTGGTTCCAAAGCACTGACAGAAAAAGGGGGAACCCCCTAAAAACCCCCCTAAGTCTCGAATACCGTTTGTTAATGGTCTTTCAAAAAATTTCTACGCCAAACTCTCTCGCACTCCGACGGGACCCTCACAAGAAACCCAAAGACCAAAAGTTTGTCTGGAGGCCAAAGGGCCGGTCGAGACGTGAGAACGGCCTACGCCTCTGGGCTACGGCAGCTCCCTCACCACCCTTCGCCGAAGGACGGCTTAGGTCCCGAGGGATTTCTTTGTGGGTTCCCAAGATCGAGACAGAGGGCACAGGCTCGGAAGTAGAACAGAAAACGATTAAAAGACGCACGTACGCAAATACTTTATAGGCCTCGACGGCCACAAAGATGTCACGATATGACAACTAATCCAATCCGGTTACACGACCCCTTTTGGCCCAGATCAAAGCTCAAGGACCGGCGGCCAGCGCGGGAGGGACCACCTCTTCTTCAAATAGACGGGCCAGCGCTGTGCCAGGTGCCTCGGCCGCCTCCAACGGCTTCGCGACCTCCGCATCCGCCTCTTCATCATCTTTTGGCAACACGTAGCCGTCGCTGACAGCCTCGAGGTTGATGGCGTAATGCGAGGAGACGACGGCCAGGGCACGCTTGACACCCGTGTGCAACGCCCCCCGGAGCCTCTCGTGGACGCGGCCGCTCAATGCAATCAGGCGGCTCCCAAGGGAGCTGGCTGATTGGACCTCCTCGACGTCCAGGGTCTCGCAGGCGGTACGAACGGCGCCGCACAGCGCCTTGTGCTCCCGGACCTCAACATCCAGCGCTGCTTGCGCTGCGACGGAGGCCTCAGCCGCCTGGGAAGCCTCTTTCTCCAGATCTACGTCGCAACGAAGGGGCAGGAGTCAAACGCGAACCGGAACAAATGGACAAGGAACGCGGTCCAGCGGAACTTACCTTCGGCCTTGTTCTTCCAGGATAAGACCTCGACCCGAGAGGCCTCGGCCGCCTTGGTAGCCTCTGCCAGGGCGACTTTCGTCGCCTGATGCTCGCTCTGCTCCGCACCCAGCTGCCCGGCCGTGGCCTTTGCAGAGGCCGTTGCTTCTTGGGCCCAAGACCTGAAGGAGTCTCTCTCCTCCTCCAGTTCCTTAATCTTCGCCACCAGAGGGGCAGCCTGGCCCTTAGCCGTGACCAGCTCGGCCTAAAGGTCAGCACAACGAAGGCGGAGGTCCTCCACTTCCGCACTCCGCGCCGACAGAAGCCCCTGGGCATCGGCAAGCAGGCCCCTCTACCGCCGGAGCTGGTCCCAGACACCCCTCTCCCTCCGTAGGAACACCGATTTCCCAAGGGACCAGGTCTCGAGCTCCTAAAAAGGTAAAAAACGCACGTCAAACACTGCGAGGACAACTCGGCACGAGACACGAAAGTACTTACCCGAGTGACACCAGGCAAGTCCCCTTCCATGACAGTCATCGCTGTCTGCAACGACCGCACTGCCAGTTGGTGGTACTCCTCGAGGGTATCCCAACGCCCCCCCTCGGCGATGTCTTCAAGGGCGAACATAGGCTCCCCCTCGGGATCAGCCTGGTCCCGCCAAAAAACACGCGGGAAGTTCCACCCACGGGGCTCGGGCCGTAGCGGGGCAAGGGCTGAACTCCCCTCGGCAGGATCTGGGACTTGCTGCTCCGCGGCACTGGCCGCCTTGACGTCCGCCGCCTCCTTCCCTCAGGAAGAATCATTAGACGAGATTGTCTGAACCAGGGACGGCGCCAAAGTTTGCTCCGCCTCCACCTCCATCGCCTCGGTCTCGACGGACCCGGGGGCTCTGGCCTCCGCCATCTCCACCTCGATGGCCCCGGAGTCCACCGCCCTGACCTCGGAGGTCTTGGGGGCCCCGGCCTCACTCTCAATGGCCTCGGCAGTGCTAGACGCCCTAGCCTCCGTCGCCCCAAGACCCACAACATCGCGAGGCGTGGGCTCCTCCTCCTCCACTCGCTCCGCGGCCGCCTCGGCACCCTTTTCCTGGGCGGCCACCTCCTCCGAAACGGCCTCGCCCGACGCCGCGCCACGCTGCGCGTCAGCCTGCGCCTCCGCTGCCTGATGGGCGGAGGAGCTAACGTTCACCTTGAGCGCCTTACGGGGCGCCAAGGGAGGATCTTCCACCAGATGCGTCTGGCTAGAAACAAAGACACTCCCGAGGTCAGCGTGCGATCAAGGGGCAAACAAGAAGTACTACGGACTCCACCAGAGAAGACGCTTACCGCGAATGGGGATGCAGCCGCTTCGACACCGCCTGCCTCCTCTGCGACGGTGGCGGTGATGGCAGCAGCGCGGCCTCGGTGTCCACCAGTGCCAGCTGGCCTCCGTCGGACCCCGGCACCTCCTCGACCCTTCGCGGAGACAATGGGGTCGCCCCCACCGTTACCCGCTCCATCTCCACCATCGAACCCATCGGGCTGACGGCACGCTCCTCCGACACCCGCGCCTCAGGTGTGTCGGCCTCGGCCCCGGGACGGGCCGCCACTGGCCCCGGGACACCTCCTCCTCCTCCTAGGGGCGTCAGGCTCCTTGCCGGCGCCCCGGGTACCATCTCCCTGATGTCGGGGAGGTGTTCCAAACAGGCCGTCCCCACCTCGCGCCCGCCGCTGTCGCTCGAAGAATCCGACACCGACGACGAAGGAGACGGCTCCAACGGGAGACCGTCGAGCTTCTAACACCGGCGACGGGCGTCCAGCTTTTCGCGCGCAAGGATCTTCTTCGTGCGCTTCGCCTCCTTGGCATCTTTCTTCCTCTTCTCCTCCTCGGCACGCGCCCTGTTCACAGATCGCCGCCGGGCGTCCTCGGGTACGGGCGGCGGAGAGCCTCGCACGTCTCTTATCCCCTGAGGGAACGACGAAGTAAGACAACAGACGAAAAGGCAAAAAGCAAGAAGGCCGTGAAAGCCTCGGCAACTTCCAACTTACCAGCGAGACATACCCCCGCGACGGGCGCATCGGGAACGGCACCAAATCCTCAATCTTCGGCTTCACGTCCACCGTTTCCCTCACCCGACGCAGGGTCTCTTTGTCGGTAAGGGCGAAGGCGGACATCTTGATACCGGTGATCGGATCGCTCGGCGTCATCTCGAACAGCCGCCGCCGCCGAGCCATCAGCGGCAACACCCTCCGGCGGTGGAAAGCCGCCACGACCACAGCCGCCGAAAGGCCATGGTCACGCAGCTTCCGCAAGGCCCTCAAAAGCGGTTCCAGCCTGGGCTGATCAGCCTGGATGACGCCGTACCCCCACTTCTCCGGTTGACTCTCCACGACCCGCCCGGTATAAGGGGGAAGTCCTCCGCCGTCGTTGCGGAGGTAGAACCAGCCGTCATACCAACGACGGTTGGACGATGACAGCTGGGCCGGGATGTAGAGGGACTGCCGGTCTTGCCGCACATGAAGGGTGCAGCCGTCGGCCCTCTGCACCTTCCGAGCCCCCCTCGTTCCCCCCGGCTTGGTGGTGAACGTCACTCGGAACAAGTGGAGCCACAACTCCCAGTGGGGAGCGATCCCCAAGTACCCCTCACAGACGGCGACGAAGATGGCCGCCTGCGCGATGGAGTTGGGGCTGAAATTGTGCAGCTCCACGCCATAATAGTGCGGGAGCGCCCGCATAAAGTTATCCGCCGGCGACCCAAAGCCTCGCTCGTGGAAGACCACGAAGCTCACCACGTAGCCGTCGCGCGGCCTCGGCTCCGACTCGTCCCCCGGAGCAATCCACTCCGGCTCGTCGGGGTCGGTGATTGGGCGAAGAAGACTGGCCTCCACGAGCGACTGCAGCTTCTCCTCGGTGACGTCAGACCGCTCCTAGGGATCTGCCGCAAGGAGGACGGGACCACCAGCCATTTGCGCGGCGAAGGACGCTGCTATGGCGGTTATCTCTCTCCCTCTCTCTTTCAGTCTCTCGCCCTCGCCCTTCTCCTCCCCGGCGCTCTATGCTCTCAGCAGCGGCACGGAGGCAGCAAAAGCGAATGCGAAAGAGGTAAGAAGGGGAAGGGCGAGGTTCTTTGCGTATTTATGCAAGGACAAGATGAAACCGCCGGGCGATGAAATCGGGGAAGTTTCCCCCAAAAGATCCGGAGCGGTTATCCAGATCCGGTTTTATAGCCCACGCGCCCACTCCCTCCTCAATAAATCATGCGTGCAGATACGTCCCGTCGACTGACCCCACGTCGCGTCCAACCGCAGCAGCAGCAGGCGCCGTTCCGCCTCCCCGAAAAAGCCGCCTCAAAAGGCGCGCCTGCCGTTGTTAGCCGTAGGGAGAGAGATAACCCCCCCCTGATTCCTTTCAGGCAAAGGAACTGGGCACCAAGCCCGTTACGGTCCAGGGGTTCGAAGGCTGGGCCCTTAGGGGTTTCGACAGCCACCCCAGGGCAACAGAGTCAGGGACGACTACGGGCGAGCCTATACGAGGCCGAGGCCCAAGCAAGTGAAACGCTTGGGATGCCCTGTGTCGTGTCCGAGACCGGTAGGGAGGTCTCCGAATGGGATCCCACCGTAGGGAGGCACCGAGCCACCGAGGCCCAGCGAACGGCCTCGGCACCCACTAGAGAAACCCTCCGGTACTCTTGGAGCGCGTCTCCGGACCGCTAGCCGACCCCCAGCGAACGGGGTACGGGCCTCCACTCGGACTTACCCGATAACAGCTCACCGGAAATGCCATCGCTCGCGCCCACCGAGGGTAGCATGGCATCTTCCACCCCTCCTTCCGAGCGAAAAGAAAGCGCAAGGGTCGAATAAAAAGTCAGGAGAATCCCTGACGGCCCTCCTGCCCTGCGCAGAGGCTAAGGGACCCTTCCTGCAAAACATTGCCGAGGCCCAGCGACTTAGACTCGCACACGATGGGGCTCGGCAAAACAAACCCTCCTTCCGAGCGAAAAGGAAGCGCGAGGGTCGTTCAAAAAGTCAGGAGAATCCCTGACGGCCCTCTTGCTCCGCGCAGAGGCTAAGGGACCCTTCCTGCAAAACATTGCCGAGGCCCAGCGGCTTAGACTCGCACACGAGGGGGCTCGGCAAAACAAACCCTCCTTCCGAGCGAAAAGGAAGCACGAGGGTTGTTCAAAAAGCCAGAAGAACTCCTGACGGTCCTCTCGCCCCGTGCAGAGGCTAGGGAGCTCCTTCTGCAAAAGACGCCGAGATCCCGTGACCTAGCCTCGCACCCGAGGGGGGCTCGGCAGACAAACCCTCACGCGCGAGGGGCGAACCAAAAGCCAGAGGGACCTCTGACCGCTCTCTCGCTCCGTGCGAGAGACTCGGGGGTTCCTCCTGCAACTTTGCCGAGACCCAGCGGCTCAAGCTCGCACACGAGTGGGCTCGGCAAACAGCCCCCCCGTCCGAACGAAAAGGACGTGTGGGGGATGAACAAAAAAGTCAGGAGGACCCCTGACCGCCCTCTCGCTCCGTGCAGAGGCTCAGGGCTCTTCCTACACTCTAGATAAAGACAAAGCGACCCAAGCCCGTTACGGTCCAGGGGTTCGAAGACTGGGCCCCCAGGGGTTTCGACAGCCGCCCCAGGATAAAGGAGTCAGGGACGACCACGGGCGAGCCCATACAGGCGCGCCCCGGGTCGTGTCCGAGACCGGCAGGGAGGTCTCCGAATGGGATCCCACCGTAGGGAGGCACCGAGCCACCGAGGCCCAGCGAACGGCCTCGGCACCCACTAGAGAAACCCGCCGGTATTCTTGGAGCGCGTCTCCAGACCGCTAGCCGACCCCCAGCGAACAGGGTACGGGCCTCCACTCGGACTTACCCGATAATGGCTCACCGGAAATGCCATCGCTCGCGCCCACCGAGGGTAGCATGGCATCTTCCACCCCTCCTTCTGAGCGAAAAGGAAGCACGAGGGTCGTACAAAAAGCCGGGAGAACCCCTGATGGCCCTCTCGCTCCAGGCGGAGGCTAAGGGGCTCTTTCCGCAACATCGTCGAGGCCCCGCGATCCGAACTCGCACCCGCGGGCCCGGCAAACACGATGAAAACGCTCCACTCGAAAGAGAAAAAAGCCCCTGAAGAAGTGAAATCACTCCTCCAGGGCCTCGGGGGCTACACCCGGCGGGTGCGCTCGCGCGCACCCACCGAAACCTCGAATGCAAAACACCATCCCGACAGGAACTATCAAGAGCCAATTCTCGTCAGAACCTCAGGGGGAGTGCCTCCACTCCCCCCAAGGCTTGGGGGCTACTGTCGGGTACCGTGAGAAGGGGTACCCTAAGCAAGACCCAAAAAACGACTGCTTAGACTTCGTAGAGATCGAAACCAGCTAAACACTGCTGGCCTCGGCCGATTCTCCGACTCGCCCGAGGCCCCGGGGGCCTCGGCCGATTCTCCGACTCGCCCGAGGCCCATCACCGCGGGCCTCGGCCGATTCTCCGACTCGCCCGAGGCTCCCTCACTACCGACCTCGAGCGATTCCCCGCCAAAGGCCTCGGCCGGGCCACCGACCCTCCGTCTCGCGCAAGGCGGGCTCGGCAGCACTCCGCTGCCTCTTCCTCCTCCCGTCCCTCTGACAAAACGTCGTGTCGCATCAACTCAGCCAACTGCTGCCCCTGACGACAACCGCATGCTCGGCACAGTACAGCAGAATGGCTGATGGGACAGGAGGCAGGACTGGGCAGGGGTTACCCGTCACTGTACCAACCACCATGCACATGGTTGACACCCATGCCTCACTGCGCTACCAACTCCTGCTCCGAGGACAACGCAGCATGGGGAGCCACGTCTGGGCTACTGTGGCCTCGGAATCAGTACCCAGGACCAATAATTCCCTCCAAGGCCTCGGTAGTTTGCCTCAGGGGCTCGACAGCCTGGGGACCCATGTCCACCAAAGCCCCCCGCGATGGCTTGGCCTCAGCACCTACAGAGCCACAGCCCCCAACGACGTCATCACGCGATGACCTGCACGTCCCCCGGACTGGGCAGGGGTTACCTGTCACTGTACCAACCACCATGCACATGGTTGACACCCATGCCTCACTGTGCTGCCAACTCCTGCTCCGAGGACAACGCAGCATGGGGAGCCGCGCCTGGGCTACTGTGGCCTCGGAATCAGTACCCAGGGCCAACAACTCCCTCGAGGCCTCGGCGGTTTGCTTCACGGGCTCGGCAGCCTGAGGGTCCACGACCGCCGAGCCCCCCACGATGGCTCGGCCTCGGCATATGTAGAGCCGCTGCCCACTACGACGTCATTACACGGTGACCAGCACGTCGCCCGCCATGTCCTGCATCAAGCTGTACTGGAGCCCCACGACGCACAAGATCAGGTATGACCGGCGTGTCACTTCTGCACGACAAGGACGGAGCCACTCCATCGACCATACCACAACAACAGTGGCCGGCTACAGGGCTCGGACACGACACCCCATTTGCAGGAGCGCTATGTAGCAACCTATGTACGTTCCCGGTCCTCCCTTAGAGTACAAAAGGGAGGGACCGGGGCCATTTCTAGGGGACGAGAAAGACGAACAGACCGATAGAACCACGCACTCCTACGCTGCTTGGGAACAACGCCTCAAGCAGCCCGTACCACCCACGTCGAGACCTGGGGCTAGTCCCCTCTCTCACCTAGCTTGTAACCCCCTACTACGAGCACTCCGGTGCAAGGAATACAAGATCGATCTCTCGGACTGGACGTAGGGCCTCGATTGCCTGAACCAGTATAAACCTTGTGTCTCTTTGCACTACCATCCGGGATTAGGGGCACGCAGCACAAATTCACTCGTTGGTTGAGGGACCCCTGGTTCCAAAGCACCGACATTAATTTTAAGAGCCAAGAAATAAATATGAGTTGATTATGATATTTAACTGGAGAAAAGAAAAGTTTTTTCAGTAAATCTTTATTTCCTAGAAATTGATTAATGGATTAAAGGAAATCAACAATACAATTTTCCCTGTGGGTAAAATTCAAGGAAAAGAGAATTTTTCCACAGCTAAAGAAAAGTTGTTTATTCTCCCATTATTTTGAACCAATGCGGTATTTAATTGGAGAAAAAGAAAGTTTTTCCGCTGCTAAAGAAATTATTGATTCTCCAGTTGTTTTGAACCAACGTGGTATTTAATTGGAGAAAAGAGTTCTGACATGATTATGATGTTGTTATTTTCTGACCAACGTTGTTAATAACAATATCATAATTTTAATTATTTATGGATTAATTCTACTTCTGCCCAATGGTGATGTAGAATTAGTGTATAAGAAGAGTTGTAAATTTTAATGATTTATGCATTAATTCTATTTCTGTCCAATGGTGATGTAGAATTAGTGTGTAAGAACAGTTATAAAAGTTAATGATTTATGCATTAATTCTATTTTTGTCCAACGGTGATGTAGAATTAGTGTGTAAGAACAATTGTGAAAGTTAATGATTTATGCATTAATTTTATTTCTGTCCAACGGTGATGTAGAATTAGTGTATAAGAATAGTTGTATGTTTTGATTTTGACCAACGTTGGAATCAAGGCATAAAAATGATGTTATTTTTATGTTAAAAAAAGTTTTGACCTGGTTTTCATCTTGTCTAAGGTGGACTGGATAGTCACCTCACCGTGTTCCACTGAGTTTGTGGCACCAGTGAGAAAGACAAAAAAGAATGATGCCGATTAGGCAACTAAAGAAAGGAATTTTGAATCCCAAAATATATCCTATGACTTTAAGCATAGGAAGTGGGTCACTGCCAACAAGAAATTTTTTGGCTGTGATAAAGAATATGATTGAACCTGTAATTGTGAACTTAATCTCAGAGTGTGACACGGTCACCGAGTACCTCGATAGAATAAAGAGTCAGTTCGTTGGCTCTTCAAAGACATATGCCACTTAGTTGATAAAGCAGTTGATCACAGAGTGTTAATCTAGAAAAGGTGGCATAAGAGAGCTCACGATGCGTTGTTGAAATTATGGCACTGTTGTTTAGGCCATATTTCGAGGAGGAGAATAGAAAGACAAGTTAAGAATGATATTCTTCCTCCATTAGAGCTCTCAGATTAAGAACAATACAGGGAATGCATAAAAGGAAAGTATGTAAAGAAGATTAAGAAAGATGACAAACAAAGTATAGGAATTTTACAGATTATTCACACAGACATCTATGGTCAACTTTCCTGTAAAGAGTGTGGATAGTTATGTTTCGTTCATAACATTCACAGATGATTACTCCAATTATGGCTATATTTATCCAATCAAAGAAAAAAAGGATGTATTGGATAAATTTAAGATATTAAAGATTAAGATAGTCAGGTTTAACTGTGGGGGAGTACTACGGCCGGCATACCCTAAAAGGATGGCATAGTAGCCCAGTATTCTACACCGGGTGAACCTCAGCAGAATAGAGTAGCTAAAAGAATCAATCGCACCCTGATGGATATGGTGGGCGATAAGTTACTCCACCTTACAGTTGATATTCTTAAAAGAGTACCAAGTAAGTCGGTGCCTAAAACAACATATGAGCTGTGGACAGAAAAAGTACCCTCACTAAACCACTTGCGTGTGTCTAGGGGAGCCCTGCTGAGGCTAAAGTATTTAACCCAAATATTGTAAAGTTAGATCCTAAAACAGTAAGGTGACATTTCTTTGGCTACCCAGAAAAATCAAAAGGTTTTTGTTTTCTACTGTCCAGAGATACATACAAAGTTTGTGGAAACGAGACACGCTGTCTTCCTAGAGGACGGATTGATGAGGGAGAGCATGGTAGCTCGAGAAATTGACCTTGAAGTGAAGCGGGTGTAAGCGCCCACTCTAATGATTCATGAGCTAATTTTCTCACTACCTGCTATAGCTGCACCGACAGTGCTAGATACTGTGGTGCCAGCACCTATTGTTATCCCACCTGTAGCAACAATGAATGACAATAAGGAACATGTTCTTCAGGATCATATAGAACCTATTGCCACACATGAGGGGGAGCAACAACAGCCTCAAACAGAAGATGTGCCAAAAGTGAAGGCCCCTAAAAGGTCTCAAAGAGTTAGAAAATCAGCTATTCCTGCTGATTATGAAGTGTACAACACTAAAGAATTTCAAATAGAGGTTGATTCCACCTCATTTGAAGAAGCCATGAAAAGTGATCATTCATTAGAGTGGCTTGAGGCCATGGAAGATGAAATAAAATCGATAAATGCCAATAAAGTTTGAGATTTGAAAATAATTCCTAAAGGAGTCAAAACAGTAGGCTGTAAATGGGTCTATAAAATAAAACTTAACTCTCAAGGAAATATAGAGAAATATAAAGTGCGACTTATGGCAATAGACTATATGCAAAGAGAAGGGATTGATTACAATGAGATATTTTCTCCAGTCTCATGTAAAGTTTTCTTCAGAATCATAATGGCATTAGTGGCACATTACGATTAAGAATTACATCATATGGATGTAAAGACGGCATTTCTCAATAGAGACTTGGAGGAAAATGTTTACATGGCACAACCGAAAGGTTTTGTCATGGAAGAAAAATAACGAATGGGATGCCACCTAAAGAAATTCATTTATGAATTAAAGCAAGCTTCAAGACAGTGGTACTTAAAGTTTGATCAGTCAATAAAGAATTTTGGGTTTTAAAGAAAATGTAGAGGATAATTGTGTCTATACAAAGTTTAAGAATGGGAAGTTTATCTTCCTGGTCCTGTATGTGGATGATGTCTTACTTGCTAGTAGTGATGTCAGTCTACAACTGGAGATAAAGAAGTTTTATCCTCAAAACTTGATATGAAAGATTTTGGTGAAGTCTCGTTCGTTCTAGGGATCGAGATTCACCGAGATATAAGAAAATGGGTATTAGGACTATCACAAAAGGCATATATAGAAAGAATCTTAAAGAAATTCAGTATGCATAAATGTAGTCCCTTACCTGCTCCTATTGTCAAGGACGACAGATATGAGAATTTTTAATGCCCCAGGAACCAATATGAGCTCAATCGATAAAGTGAAAGTGGTTCCATATGCTTCAACTGTCGGAAGCTTACAACATGCTCAAGTATGTACGCGCCCTGACTTAGCATTTGTTACCGGGTTTTACTTGGCAGATTCCAGAGCAATTCTGGAATAGAAAACTAAAATTAGTAAAGAAAGTCTTGCATTATTTACAAGGAACGAAAGGCCTCATGATGACATATAGAAGATCTGATTCACTCCACATGGTGGGATATTCAGATTCTGATTATGCGAGAGTGAATTCATATCCAGACGTGGATTTTCTATCATCTCGCAAAGAGGAGCTATTTCATGGAAAAGCTCTAAGCAAACTGTCACTACATCGTCCACAATGTATGACGGTTTGTAGCGTGTTATGAGGCAACAGGCAGGTAAACTGACTAAAGAAGTTCATACCCGGTTTGAAAGTGGTTGACGATATCTATAGACCACTTAAAGTTATACTGCGATTATAATCTGGCAGTACAGTATGCTCACAACATAAGTCAAGTGGTGCTGTCAAACACATTGACATAGAGTATTATGTTGTGAAAGATAAAGTCCAGGATCAAATCATAAGTCTTGAGCATATAAGTACAAAAAAGATGCTCGCAGATCCGCTTACAAAAGGCTTACCACCCAACATGTTCAGAGAACATGGTGTTCAGAGAACATGTAGCTAGCATGGGTTTAAGAGAAAGCCTAAAATTCCTGAACAAAAGAAGTCCCAAAGATAAGTATCTATTTTATAACAGAGTAGTGAGTTGTAGCTGTTAAGTCTATCGGCAATGGACCGTGACGATGAGACATGCTCTATGAGCTAATATGTAATGGAATAAACAAAAGTAAATGATATGAAAGTGAAAGATGTAATGAGATCAAGGGGGAGAATGTTAGTTGATCTCCATGGGCCCTTGCCTCTGCTCCCTGATCGGGGGAGCCCAACCCTAACTGGTTGGTGGGCTCCTGTCGCACAACACATATATATAGAGGAGTGGGGAACTGGGCTCGGGTGACGAGGTTGAACGGAGCCGCCACCCACTTACAGAGAAAAACACTAATCCGATCCTAAAGAGGTGCTGCCAGCGACGGGATGTGCCCCACCACCGCCATCGGCCCACTGCAGGGTCACCACCAGACCGTCGTCTCTCCACCAGCGCCGCTAGACTTCACCGCCACCGCGCTAGACGTCTTCTACACTGCGGCACCGGCGTCTACCCGCTACGGTGCATCTACCGAGAAGACAAGGGGAGGCTTACCTGATCTATGGTTATACACACAGAGGTACACATTCGATCCTAACAGTTTTCTCTTAATCTATCCTAAAATCGTTAGAATGCACCACAATACAGTCCAGAGAGAGTAGATTTACTATAAGGATAAATTTTATAATAAGTTATTGATATTTATTTTGTATCATATTGGAGTAGATTAGTAGTATTTTATATAACTTTGGTTAAAATTTAAATTATTTAGCTTCTTAAAAACTGAGAATTGCATTTTTTTAATGGGTGGGGAGTATTTGTTTCTATTGTTTCAGGAACACAGGTATTGGAGCATTTCGCAAAAGTTGAAGAAAAAAAAAACATTCCCATCGTCGTGAGACAGACAAGACTTGCCCGGGTTCAGCGGTGAGCACAGAACTGATCGAGCACCTCAGCTTTGTCGGAAAGCTGTGAAAGTCCGAAGACGCTGCATCAATCCAGCTCGACGAACCCCGACGCTGACCGTCGTGGAGACTTCTGATTTCTGAGACCTAACGGGAAGACGCGTCCTAGCCAGCCGCTCGGCGATACGTACGCCGACGACCAAACCCTCTTCCCTACTCTCCGACTATGCCGCCGTTGCGAGGGGGCATGTTCGGCTGGACTAAAACGATCGTATATGATCATGAATTATTATTGTTGACTGATTTAGTGTGAGAAAAAAATACTGTTCTAATTGAAAATTTATGGTGACCAAGTGAATGGGCTAAAAAAATTTACGATCGTTTGAGACCAAGTGAACGGGCTGAATGCCCGCCCCGGAGAACGGTGATTATGGCGCACGGCGGTCGGTTGGGCCGGCCTCGTCGAACAGCTAGCTCTCGGTACCGATGCGATGGGTAGCTTCTGCGCGATCACTGCGCGTCCGCCCCGCCGGTTCGACTGGTCCAGAAAAAGGGACATCGTTTTTATTGACTCCAATTATGAGGAGCTGTCCGGCCGATTAGCGGTGACCGAGCAGGCCGGCCCCCATGCCACCGACAATGCGAGTCGTCAATCCCAGTAGTCCCAGCTTTTTTTTATGAATTGTTGCTACCGTCCATGCGCGCCACATGTACACAAGTCGGTGGCTGTGCACAAGCACAGTGCGGTTGCGTTCGGACATCAGCGTCGTGTCTCGCTACGATCAATTGGCAGTTTGGCACTCCTTTCATGCACGGAGATCGCGAATCGATCGATCGTTCGGTATGCCTTCACAGGCGGCTAATGATCACAACGGGGTAGTTAGGAGAGAAAATGATCAGTAAAGAACTAAAGATGGCTTTGCTTTCCTTGCAATGCATGCAAGAGATCAACGCCCCTCGGCATCTCCACTCCATATTTTACACACTCAGGTTACACGTATCAAAAAGGGCAAATCTAAATAAAGGCTGATGAGAAAGAAAACCAACCACGCACCGGCGACGGCGGTGCACCTAGCACTAATGCGCGGCTAGCTAATCATTGTACCACAGATAGCGCGCGACCAAACGAGGAGCTAGCTGCCTTAAGAGCTAGGAGCTGCTGATCCAGGCTGTCCGTGGAGACTCCTGGGCCACGATCTGGTTTGCGAGTCCCTTTCAGGTAGGTACAAGCTAGCCGCCGTGCAACAACGGTAGGAGCCAGGCTCAGTGGTTAGACAAGGTTAGATTAAATCTCTGTAGCCTCCAGTACCCTGTAGGGACTCTGCTGGCATTACCAATTTTACCACCAGTCGTCCTGTTCGCTTTTATTTGTTTGTCTTATAAGCTATGGTTAAAAGTATTGTTGCTGATTTGGTGTGAGAGAAAAATACTTTCGTTGGCTGATAAGCCATGGCTTATAAGTCAAATACGACCAAGCGAACAGGCTGAGTGTCCACTAGACCTACCTAGGCCTTGTTTAGTTCCAGGTGTAAAGTTTTGGGTGTCACATCGAGTGTGACATGAGGATATCACATGAGGTGTTCGGATACTAATCGTCGGATATCTATACCAAGTATCCAAGCCAAAGGTTTAAAGAGCGTCATGTCGTCTCATCCGATGGTTAAAGACGCAACTATGGTCCCGTCCGACTTCGAGGACGAGGTTTCCGCCTCGTCCGACCCCCAGGGGTCGGGACACGCCTCGTCCGGTCCCACGGGGAGGGCTCCGCCTCGTCCGATCCCCGGGGGTCGAATTCCGTCTCGCCCGGCTCCCAGGGAGAGATTTCCGCCTCGCCCGATTCTTAGGGATCGGATCTGCTACCGGGCCAAAGCAGTGGTTCCAGGGTAGGGCTTGAACCGCTTCAACCACTACGGCATAGAGGCGCACGCCCAGGATCACGTCTCAGACGCGTCCTGATGCATCTGGCGGTGGCATCGGGCCATGCTGGAAACTCACGTCGTCCATCGCGTCAACAGGCCAGCACTGTGCTGCCAACTCCCTACCTGAGCACCGTCCAACGTCAGTTAACTGATGTCAGTTACTAGCGCTGTACCACCAGCCCCTCGTATGGCCTCTGTCAGGGAACCCTCTGACCATTCCATCCGCTCGGATGGGACGGAAGACAAGAATGACGCGCGATGCCCGCACGTAAGCTACAGCAACCAACAGGACCTCGGCACAACGCCGTTGCCACCACGATCTACAGGGTCAGCGGGACCCACGCGAAGAGGAGAACAGTATACCTCTGGGAGCCTTATTTCTTTCTCTTTTTCCCTCTTCCCTTCGGCTGTAGCTCATGCTTTCCCTTGGCCTATAAAAAAGAAAGCAGGACGTCCCACTTAGGGCATCGACACATCGGTTCACCGCACCGCATCAGACATCAAGCACCGAGCAACCGAACCTCAGAGACTTGGGAGCTATCTCCTTCTCTCGCCAGTTTGTAACCCTCTACTACAAACTCAGTGCTAGCGAGCAGCTCGAAACTAAACGTATGGATATTCGGCCTGAACCAGTATAATCCTTATGTCCTCTTAGCACACTATCCGGGTCAGACGCGCAATATACAAATTTACTAATCGGTGCTTACTCGAAACACCGACACTAACAAAAAAAAATAAATTATAGAATCCGTCAGTAAACTGCGAGACAAATTTATTTAGCCTAATTAATCCGTCATTAGCACATGTGTTATTGTAGCACTTTATTGTCAAATCGTGGACTAATTAGGCTTAAAAGATTCGTCTCGCAAAGTAGTCATAATTTGTACAATTAATTATTTTTAGTCTATATTTAATACTCCATGTATTTTTTTTTAATATTCGATGGGACGAGATGTAAACTTTTAGGGCTAAACGGGAGCCTACTTGACCAACTTTCCCCACGACGCTCTGCAGCTACTGGGGCTCAAACTATGCAGGACAGCAGTGAGTAGTGTATCTGTGTACCCTTTTTCCTTCTCTGGAGGCAATGCGTGTACCATCTCAGTAAGAAAAGAACAGGACGGTGCACGTACTGGGTCTGATTGCATTTATGGTTGCTTTTGGCTCTGAGTAACGGGATTTGTGCTGATTGCTCTTCACTGAACAGTATAGAACCCGAAGTGCACGCATCATTCAGACTTTCAGAGGTGTAGTGATTCATCCATTCACACAATTCTTCACCTGCGGTTTCCCTCTTTCAAGTATATCAGCAAGCAATTAATGTACATTGTTAGTCCTATTTAACAAAGAAGATACTGACTACAAACTAAAAATGCGACCACACCTACGCGTAGATCTCGACCGGCGCATCTGTACTGAAAGGTGCGGGTTGTCTACGAAATCTGTACGCATACGCATGCATGGCTGGCTGGATGACAACTATCCCTCGTACCGAACCGATACGCGCTGCGTGCACGTACGAAATCACTGTCCTACATCATCATCACAAACTGGCCCCACACACTGAGCTGTAACCTGTAAAGATGGCTCATCTTTTTTCTGATCGGGCCTTCACTGTCAGCTCAGCGTTCAGTTTTACACGCACCATCAGGAGAGCGCGCTATATATAGCGGCGCATCGTCACTGGAGCTCTCACTGCTCTGCACTCCACAGCTCAGGTCGGTCGGGAACACAGAGGCGGGGCAACACCGCAACAGGGAGGAAAGCTTCTGTAACGAGCGAGAAGACGAGAGGCCGGGAGCCAGAAGGAGAACGAGTTCGGGAGGGAGCGGATGGCAATGGCTCTACTCCCGCTGCTGCTCTCGCTCCTCGTCGTCTCCTGCGCCGCGCAGTCGCCGGCCTCGTCGCCGTCCGCGTCCAAGGCTCCTCCGGTTAGCGCCTCGGCGCCGCAGGCCTCTGTAGCGCCACCGACAACGGCGGTCTCGGCGCCGCAAGCCTCTGTACAGCCGCCAACAACAGTTGCCGCGTCGGCGCCCCAGGCCTCTGCCACGGCACCGACAACAGCAGCCTTGGCGCCACAGGCCTCTGCTGCGCCACCAACTACAGCAGCCTCCGCGCCGCAGGTTTCTGCCGCGGCGCCACAGGCCTCCGCCGCACCTCCTACCGCCGCCGCCGCCTCTCCGTCACAAGCCTCTGCCGCGCCGCCAACCACAGCCTCCTCTCCGCAGCTCGCTGCCACGTTGCCTCCGGTTGCCTCCCCAGCACTAGCTGCGATGACACCTGTCTCTGCTACCCCTCCAGCCACGCTACCCCCGGCAACACAGCCTCCCGTCGCGTCGCCTACCGTCGCCGTCGCCGCGCCAGCCCCGACGATTCCGGCTCCAGTCGCCTCCCCGCCCCTGGCAATGCCACCAGCGGCGCTTCCTCCGGCCACGCTCCCTCCAGCAATTGCTCCGACGCCACTTCTCGCTGCCCCGGTCCTGCCTCCCACCGCGCCACCTGCGCCGGCCCCCGTGTCTCCGGCTCCAAGCGTCGCCCCGACCCCGTCGCCGACAGAAGCCCCCACCCCGTCGCCCACAGAGGCACCGACCCCGTCGCCCACGCTGGCGCCGGAGCTGGCGCCTACACTCGCGCCGTTCAGCTCGGTGTCCGTGAGCCCGTCGCTGGCGCCGGGCCCCGCGCTCGCTCCGGAGGAGGAGTCGGCGGCGCCGAGCTCGCGCACCGGCGTCGTCGCCGCCGCTCTGGTGTCGTCCTTGGTGGCCGCCGGGCTCGTCGTCTTGTTTTAAGTAGAGCTGCGTTTACCGTTATACGTCCGTACCGCTCGTCGCGCGTTTCTTGTTCTCCTGTTGTTGTGTTTTATGGATGCACGAATCATTCTTGCTGTACAACACATTGATAATTTATTTCTATTTATGTATGGATGACGGACTGCCTGCTGCTGTCTTTTGCATTGCATGGTGGGGAAGAACTAAGAAGCCCTTGCAATGCACAAGCATGCGTGTCATGCATCAGTCTATGTGCTTTGTCGCTAGTAAAACGCGTCTCATGCTTCGTTTTTATTTGTTCGCTTGCTGTCACGTAGACGGACGTGAAGAAGAAGAGCCTAGGTAGATGCAGGCGAAGACGAAAAAGAAGTTTCTGTGACCTGCTGTAACAGCACGTCACTGACGATGGTAGATCCGGTGCTCTCTTGCCGACAGTTTTTGGGAGTCAAGACAGGAACTTGTAGCGGTACCGACAGAAGTGATATGAAACGCGGCGCACGTAGTACAACACAGCCGTGCATGCGCCATTGCAGAAGCATGTGAAACTCGGTACCACGAGGGACGAGATCCGTAGGGACACTGCTGCGTCGTCCACCGGGTGGGTGGCCAGCCGGGGCTTGGGCGGGGGCCGTGGCCGCGCGTTCCGCTGCTCCCAAAAGCTGACGAAACGAAGCAAGCCCAATGATACATCCTCAAATCATTCAGCCACCCACCGTCGTTCGCATTTGACATTTGTTAAACTGACTGACACACCGTGCAGCGCATGCCGGGTAGCACTCCAGTCTCCACTACGCCACCGAGAAAAGCCACTTCGTCGAGGGAAGCGTCAGCATGACAGCGTCGGCGAAGGCATGCGTCGGTTGACGAACTCGGGAGGGAGGAGCCGAGGCAGAGTGGGGAACAGAGCAATGAGGTAGCCTGCCAGTGCGCCATCTTGTATTACTGGCCGCGTGGTCGAGCTCGCTGCTGGCAGTCGCAGGTACACTCGAGACTTGCACTGTGAATCCTATGGCTCTGTCTGTCGCAAGCGCGTGGGGGCGCGGCGAAACATGCGCCGGTCGCCCGGTCGGTCGTGTGTGTTGGCGCTCGCGCTGGGCGCTGGCCTGGTTGTGACCTGTGAGAGGGCATCGTCGTATGTGTAGGAACCATGAGCAGCTGCCAGCTGGGACTGATCCACGTACAGCATGTACTGTACGTAGTACGTGTGATCGTTGGGAGATGGTCCCCGAGTCACCTGCCGTCGATGACAAGGCGTACGGGGTACTAGCCTCGTGTCTCGACTGCCATGCTCGCCGGCCCCGGTCCTGTTGCCCTCGTGCGCGGTTTGGAGTTTTACACGGTTGGTTGCCGATGCGGCCACCGGGCAGCAGCCTGCCCAAGTGGTCATGCGATTCATCTACATCCGCCGTTCGCCCGGGCGCTGACACAGTAGCGGTCAAGCTCAAGCCGGCGTATACGGATTATTATGGCCACTGCTACCCTTACAACCTCAAATTGAGGGCATGTTTAGATTTCAAAAAATTTTACGCAGTATCCGTCACATCGAATGTTGCGTCACATGCATGGAGTACTAAATGTAGACGAAAAAAAACTAATTGCACAGTTGGGTGAGAAATCGCGAGACGAAACTTTTGAACATAATTAGTCTATAATTAGACACTAATTGCTAAATACAAATAAAAATACTACAGTAACCAAAATCCAAAAAATTTTGGATCTGAACGGGTCCTGATCCTTCTTAGCCGTGGACACCGATGATAAGTTACTGAAAAGTGAAAACGCCACTTGTTCCCTGATAAAAGGCCGACATCGAGGCTGAAGGAGTGATGGATCATTGAGGTGATACACCAGCCGCGCTGTCCTTGCTCGTGCTTGACAAATGACACCACCAGCCTACCGACTACCGAGCAGTGCGTGCCGGACGGTTTTCCTATGAGCACAGTGAAAGGCTACAGACAACGCGCGATAGGTCACGCGTTTGTGACCTGTCCGTCTACCTCTGGCTCTCCTTCTTCCCCGTGCTTTTCTCTCTCCCTGCGCCCTCCTCCTTTGCCCCCTCCCTCATCGTCCACCACCGTCCGCCGACGGCTCCCGCCGCCTCACCACGCCGCCCACCTCCTGTTCCCGCCCCTCGACCCTGCCCCCTAAACTTAGGGAGTCGTCGGAGCTCCGCTCTCGCACCCGCCCCTGCCCCCGCCCCCGCCCTGCCCCCACCACTAGCTATCGCCGGCTCCCACCGCCCATCTCCCACCTTTGCCTCTCGACCCCGTCCTCCTCTAATCATAGGGCATTCGCAAGTGACCTCCGTAGCGACGCCCCCGTCACCGTGCCCCGCCACCGTCTCACCCTGCTACAACACTGTGTTACGGCCGCTGCCCCCCAAAATCCCTTCCAAGAGCATCTCCAAGATATTAGCCAAATTATTTTCTAAAGGTAAATTTGGTTATTATTAAAGGAGGAAATTTTTCTCAAACAGACTCTGTAAATAACTCTAAATTTAGTAGCTCTCCATCCCACCTCATTTGCTCTCTACTTTTGGATAGTCTACCTCACTAGCCATTCAACTTATTGGTTTTACATAGTTTGTTGGAGTACTTCAGTATTTTTTTATCAAATCTATTTTAGAGAATAGCTAAATTAGTAAATTTGGTCTTTTAGGCTAATCTTTTAGAGATGCTCTAAGCCCACCGGAGATGGAGATCTCATTACCTCGAAACCCTAATGCCGGCGGGTTCCTAGTCAGAACCCTAGCAACCGTCTTCTTCTTCTTCGTCTCCAGTGGGGGTAGGGTCGCACTGTCGCGCTAGACCGTGACAGTCGCGTATTAGATTTTTCGATAATGAAAGCCATCGTGGTACGGCGAACAGACCCGATTCAGCCGAAAAAGACGCCCTTGTCTTGTCTATTATACATGTAACGCTTCAATTTCGCAAATGGAGAGGTTGGCACGTTGCCTGCTTCCCGAACTGCTCACGACAGCAGCACCGGTCCATGTTGAACATGTCACGCGTGCTTCGGCACACCGCCGCTCGAAAGTCCACCCTCTCACGGTGAGCTCTAGCGGCCACATCTCCCGAAGGTTGCCATTGCAGCCCGCCACGTTGTAGTTCTCTCGGCTGTTCACTAGCTTCACCGTCATGGGAGGCTAAAACTGTCCACTAGGCTAACGTCGTAGAACGGTAGAGGTCAGAGGCGAGCATGAACTTGGCGAGGCTGACATGTCTTCCTGAACCCATGGCGCAAGTCCTGTTCCTAGACGTGTTGAAGGAGGAGCCCATGCGGCCTCAGAGGACAGATATGGTCCGACCAGCTTTGGGTGGCCAACAATCACCAAGGACGCCCATAGGCGTTACCACGTTGACAAAGGCGATGCGCTGGACGACTGCGTCCGGCACTAGCCACTACAACACCGCCAAAGAGGTGTTCATGGCGACACGTGACAACTTCGACAGCGGCGCGTACCGCAAGGCTGACTGGTAGTTTGGGGCTGCCGAGGATGTTGGGGTCCGCTATGAGCAGGCATTCACTGATTGCCAACTGAAGTTCCTCTTGTCCAACGGTGAAAGGTCCTAAATGGCTAGAGGGGGATGAATAACCTATAAAAATTTCTACAAATACACTAGAACAACTTTGTTAGTCAACTAAAAGGCAAAAAGCGCTTTGCTCCAGCTCTACTTAAAAGGCAAGCCACCTACCAACAATTCTAGTTGATTAAGATCACTAAGCATTCAATGGCTATGTCACTACTATCTATACTAGATGAGCTATCTAGAAACTAATCACAACTAAAAGCTAATGAAAGGTCCTAATATGGCTAGAGGGGGGGTGAATAGCCTATTTAAAAATCTATAAATTAATTAGAGCAATTTGATTAGTATGACAAATAGCGTAATGCAAACTTGCTCTAGCTCTACAAGGGTTGCAAGCCACCTATCCAACAATTCTAGTTGCAATGATTACTTAAGCACACAAACTTGCTACTCCAAAGAGCTCAACTAGATGAATGTAAATAATAAAGCAAGCTCTCAATTCTAATTACACTAAAGAGCTTGTATCAACTAGTTTGCAAGAATGTAAACAAGTAAGTAGGGTGATTATACCACCGTGTAGGGGATGAACCAATCACAAGATGAAGATCAAGCCAATCACCGGGAGAATGCAAATGACAAGAGACAACCGATTTTTTTCCCGAGGTTCACGTGCTTGCCAACACGCTAGTCCCCGTTGTGTCGACCAACACTTGGTGGTTCGGCGGCTAAGAGGTGTTTCACAAACCTCGTCCACACGATAGGACACCGCAAGAACCGACCCACAAGTGAGGTAACTCAATGACATGAGCAATTTACTAGAGTTACCTTTCGGCACTCTGCCGGGGAAGGTACAACTCCCCTCACAATCACCGAAGGCGGCCACGAACAATCACCAACTCGTGCCAATCCTTCACCGCTGCTCCAATCGTCTAGGTGGTGGCAACCACCAAGAGAAAACAAGCGAAATCCGCAGCGCAACACGAATACCAAGTGCCTCTAGATGCAATCACTCAAGCAATGCACTTGGATTCTCTCACAATCTCACAATGATGATGGATCAATGATGGAGATGAGTGGGAGGACTTTGGCTAAGCTCACAAGGATGCTATGTCAATGAAAATGTGCAAGAGTTATCCCTTGAGCCGGCCATGGGGCTATAAATAGAGCCCCCATCAAATAGAGCCGTTATATACCTTCACTGGGCAAAACGCGCTCTGACCGGACGCTCCGGTCACACTGACCGGACGCTGGCCCTCAGTGTTCGGTCGCCCGATGGACGCCACGTGTCATCCCCTTCAAACGCTGTTCGTCAGATTTCAACGGCTACGAAGCTGACCGGACGCTCCGGTCAAAACTGACCGGACGCTGAAGCCCCAGCGTCCGGTCGTTTCCAGTAAGCTCCCCGAGGCATTTTTTTCGACCGGACGCGTCCGGTCCATCTTGACCGGACGCAGACCAGCGTCCGGTGCTCAACCCCAGCGACTGTGCCATCTGACAGCTTGACCGGACGCAGCCCTTCAGCGTCCGGTCGCTGAGTGACCCAGCGTCCGGTCAGTAGACCGACGCCAGCATCATTTCGACCAACTCCATTTCAACTCTAACTTCTTCACCCTTGCTTAAGTGTGCCAACCACTAAGAATTTTGCATCCGGCGCAATAGAAAATAGACATTTCATTTTCCCGAAAGCGCCGAATCCCGCCGAGCAAGCTCGGTGGGAGGGAGAGAGGGACCCAAACCCATCTCAACCCTGCAAACACCTTGTGCACATGTGTTAGCATATTTTCACAAATATTATCAAGAGTGTTAGCACTCCACTAGATCCTAAATGCATATGCAATGAGTTAGAGCATCTAGTGGCACTTTGATAACCGCATTCCGATACGAGTTTCACTCCTCTTAATAGTACGGCTATCTATCCTAAATGTGATCACACTCACTAAGTGTCTTGATCACTAAAACAAAATGGCTCCTATATTTTATACCTTTGCCTTGAGCCTTTTGTTTTTCACTTTCTTCTTTTCTAAGTTTGAGCATTTGACCATCACCATGGCGTCACCATTGTCATGATCTTCGCCATTGCTTCATCACTTGGAGTAGTGCTACCTATCTCATAATCATCTTGATAAACTAGGTTAGCACTTAGGGTTTCATCAATTAACCAAAACCAAACTAGAGCTTTCAGCTAAGCTACTCAACTAGCTAGGCTACCACAAGCTCTACACTAGGTAAATACAAAACGTAATGCAAGAGGGTGGTAGAGGGGATATACCTCCGTGGCAAGTGATCAATCAATAAATACCAAAAAAATCCAAGAAAAACAATATGTTACAATGATTTTTCTTCCGAGGTTCACTTGCTTGCCGATAAGCTAGTCCCCGTTGTAGCGATTCACCCACTTGAAGGTTCACACACTTATAGGCTTCACACACCTAACCTGCAATCAGGTGTCACACAACCAACATAAGATGGGGATCCATGAGCTACTAGCAATCCACTAGAGTTGTCTTTCGTGATCTCCCACGGAGAAGGCACAAGAACCCCTCATAATCCACCGGGAGTGGCCAAGAACGATCACCAACTCTTGCCAATCTCCTTAAGCTGCTCCAAACCGTCTAGGTGGCAGCAAGCACCAAGAGTAACAAACAATCCCGTAGCTCACACAATCACTAGTGCCACTATATGCTCAAACACTAAGCAATTACAATAGAATCACTCCCAATCTCAAAAAGATAATGAATCAATAAAGGAGATGAGTGGGATTTGTTTGCTTTAGCTCATAAGGATGTATCACTGAAGAAAATATGCAAAAGAGTGAGCTAGAGCCGGCCCAAGTCTATTTATAGAGCCCCTTGGCTCAAAGAGCTGTTGGGCTCTCGAAGGGCTGACCAGACCCGCCTGCACTGTCCGAATCGGACACACCCACACAATTACACACGCACATTTCATAGCCACGTTGTAACCCCTATCGTAGTCCGATTTCAGCCTCGGCAGTAAGATGTCGGCAATGATAGTCATGGCCATCGCCATCGCTATCTGAGATCGACTGGGATGTTCACTACACCACTGTTTTGGCTTATCACCCGTCCACGATAAGGTGCTTACTTCTGTCACATTGGAGCATGGCTCGCCTGTGTGGGTGTGCACTAACACCGCCGCATGCTTATGATCTGTCCGTGATCAGATCCTTATTCCGTCTCATTGAGGCCCGACCTACCTATGTAGGAGTATACTAACACCGCTGAGTTGGCTTATGATCCGTCCATGATTAGGTCCTTGTTTTCGTCGCTTTGGAGCATGACCCACCTATGTCAAGGCGAACATCACCGTCGCTTCAACAAATGAACCGCCTGGTCATAGAGCATCGTCATCGTCGCGTTGCAGTACAATCCACCCATGACGATCGTTTAGTCGGTGTTAGATTACTAAACGATTCGGTGGTGATACACTATTGATCCCTGCTGCATCAGATGAATAGCGGCGGTGATGACAAAACAACCAACGGCCCGTACATCTGATGGTGACAGAATTGCTTCCAGTTTTCACAATGTATTTACTAATTCAGCTAGGCCTTAATAACTTACTAAACACACACCATACAGATATAATCATTACACATCATTCATCAAGTCTACAACAAAGAGTACTTGTTATAATAACAATGCTCGACACTAACATAACAACTATGTCAACTGATGAATTAACACTAGCGGTGCATAGATAACATAATAAAGGTTCTGCTCTCTACAGACTTACGTAAGGTAGATGTGCTCCGCTCCTTTAGATTGGCACTCCTTGATTAGCTTGGCAGCCAATGCACGATGGGACCCCTCTTCTTCCTCCCATAGCCATTGCAGGAAAATCGTTCGAAAGCACCGAGACTCCAAAACCTACACAATACAAAGTAATAGAATTAATAATTAATAATATTCAACATACTATTGGTTTAGTTACCAAGCCAAAATCAAACTATATATAGACTTAAAATAACTCCCTACCTGAACAAAGATATATCCTAACAACAAAATACAACATATGCACCTTTACTGCTCTACTAATGACTCCATAAACAAGGAAGCATAAGAAAGATAGTGAGGTCCGTTGATACATAGACTCTAGGTAGGTCTAGGATAGCGGATGACCCATGTAGGGAGGACATGAACTTTTCCGTGGTTCATGTCATATGCAAGCAGTGTTCTGTCCTCCCTAACAAGAAAAATCAAATTCCATTCAAGGTGAACTGCAATCACTCTATACTCCGCATCACAAACCTCATAACCAAATTCAATATTGTTCTGTCCAAATATCTCTAGCATGGTCACCATATGCTTCAATGTCCATCTATTACTACCATAGTGTTCAAGGATCTAGTTTGAAAGCTGAGTCATAGTGTAAATATCAGCAGTACATAAACACAACTGACCCTGAGCTTCATGGATGGAGATTGCATCACCACATGGCTTCTGTATTTTCGTCCATGTCTTTCCATCCATATCAATAGCAATGATCTGGGACAACTCGAGCCAGTGCATAAATCCATTAAGAAACACAATTCTCGCATATGTGGATACTGTAATACCATTGCCCCATTTAGATTCTTTAAAGATCCCAGCTGCACTCTTAGATAAGTAGATGCTCACACCTATGGACTCACCCTCCCTCATCTTCCCATATTCAAACACATGGAAGTGTGAGAAAACTATCGGATCAAACCCCAAGCGAGCCTCGCCACAAGAACAGAGCTTATCCAGCAGTAACAACCATTTGTTAGTCGCTGCATTGCAGACAATATAGCGACACCCAAAACACTAGCAGAGGATGAGGCTGTGATAGAACCGCCTAATCTAATGCCCCCAGGAGTTTTTGTCCACCATTAGACACTAAGTACCCAAAAGAGGACACTAAACTACACGGTTCCGTCGAGCACACCCTAAGAGAGAACTAAAAAATCCATATTTTTCCATTAGGATCATAAATAAGGAATAAAGCTTATAACATTCTGAAGTCATTTCTTACATCACTTTATTACAATAGTAGAATATTATCTCAATTGATTATAACAGCAGAATCTACCAATGTTATCAGAGTTATAGAGGAAGCAAAGATTAATTTAACGATATGGTAGAGCATTAACAAAGTAGACATTTACATACAAGAGATGCTACCAGATTTTACATCTTTTCTTATAAAAACCTTTAGTAAAGGTTATAAATAAACACTATGGTCATAGCGTGAAAGGAATTCTCTTTGAGCCCACCAGGAGATTTCCACACACAAGAGTCAACTCTAAGTATTCTCCAATCACCTGCAACAGGAGAAATAAAACCCTGAGTACTCGATTGTACTCAACAAGACTTACCCGACAGGAGGAAAATGAAAGACTCCAAGGATATGCAAGGCTTATTTGGCTAGTAGGTTATTGCATCTATGGAAGCATTACTAAATGGGCATCCTTATATTCAATTTTATTAGCAGTTATTATTAGTTCATTAACTAACCATTCTATGTAAGCACCTATGCTACTTTCAAGTAGGTGGTAAGCAATCAGAACCATTTTATCATCTTTCATATTCCAGTTCTTACTACGGTGCTAGACCTTAGCCAAGTCAGTACCATCCTAGAAACGACGATTCGTGAACCAATGTATCCCAGCTGGGTACCTCGAAACACATGTCCTGTTTATACCCTAGGTACAAACAAGACCAACCCATCCTACTCCTGTCACGGGGTTCAGGTCCCCATCCAAACATGGACTCCAAGTTCCCACACCTCAGACCCAGTCTCAGTATGGTGCTTAGACCTCCACCTTTCCCCGCCTCCAATCAGCCGGTCCAGAAAGAGCTGGAACCTATGACAAGAGCGTAACGAGCCTTCCCGCTCGCATAAGCAAGTATATGCTCAAGATAATAAGTCTGTGACCTTACTACCATTCACAGCAATGAACGGTCCTCAATCAACACAGGCGGAACAAATGCAATTTTGAGCCTCGCTCAAATGCCTAACCAAGTTTAGATCCAAAGTACCATTCCACCCGGTCTCCAATTATCATTCATATATATTTCATGTGATAGTAATATGACAACACAATAATATCTTTCCGGTCTCTCGCGAGTGATAGGCAATCACTCAACTTCTACCAGATCCTATAGCATAGCAAGCTACATGATCCTGACATGCTAGTAGGACTCATAGGATAAGGATATATAGGTTTTATTCAACTCCTCTGAACTTAATGCACAAGCGTAAAATAAAGTGCAGAATAATAGGGGTTATGCACCGGGGCTTGCCTGGGTAAGATATAACCAAAAGTTGGCATTCCATTATGATGACATGATCATCAAGGCACTATTTTTTTATACTTCAGTCCACTCCATGATCCATCATTGTTTCTATTATGATATACATAAATGCAACACAGAGATGTAAATAATCAACGACAACTACAACTCTAAAATACGATTACACTCCATAAGCTAACGAGCTAGCTTTAATGACTAATGTACTAGTCTACGCATCCACGTTGTCAAGTAAGGCTTTGTCTCTGAAAAAATGTTCTAGTTTTAAAATCCCAATGTGTTTCGGCATTTTATTCATTAAACATATATTTTTGAACTAGGGCTCATTTAGCTACCTTAGCAACCTAATTATTATGGAGCTACAAAAATTACAGTGAGCACCAAATAATGTAAGGAATTTACTATGAAAGTTTCAGAGCCAACACTATCACGAATTTATCACAAAAATTCCTATAAGTTTATATCTTACAATATTAAGCATCTTAAATTAAATACATAACTCCTGAAAATATTATAAAACTATATGAACAAAATATACTAGCAGATAGATTATGATTTTAGAAACATAACAAAATTAGTTTCATAATTTTTGGTTAATTATACAATTTTATAATGAATTTACAAGTTTACCTTCAAAACTACATTAGTAAATACTTAGAAAAGAAAAAGGGCTGGTAGCCACCCCATCTGGCCCGGCAACCCAACGCGGCACGGCCGCGTGCGCGTTGCGGTAGCCTAAAACAGCCCAAGGATGGAGGCACACGCACGGGCGTGCTCATTTTGCAAAATAGGACTCGTATTTTTGGACAATTAAGCGGCGCAATGCAACACTATTACAACAGATTCAAGTTTTGCACTTAGGATCCTTGAATGTGTTGCCTTCACAACAGGGTGGTCCTCGGCGTCCCCATGCGCAATGGTGCGGCTCTGGCCGACACAGCACGGCCACGCTGGCCTACCGAGGGCCAAATAGGCGTGTCCATCGGACCTGCTAGGACCCATGGGCCAATGCGCAATGGTGAGAGGTAGCGAAAAGTCCAACGGTGTGCTACTCAACACTAGCCTCGACGACGGTGGATCCGTATGGTGGCGCGAGCGTTCCGGCGAGCCTACGCCCTCATGAAAAGGTAGAGATGGCGGAGAAGCATCAGTAGCTCACCGTGATGTACACTATAGTGACGGTCGAAGCAAGGGAAAGCTGAGGTGGTCTAGCCACGTGCGTTCGGGCACAGCGACGATGCCTCGAGCCAGACACCGACGCATCACCACGTCACCGGCGAGTTCCCTAGCCAAAATAGTGTGAGCACCAGATAGAGGGAGTCAACATGAGTGCAGGGTTACAAGCAATCAAACTGCTACCACTCCTACATGCCTTACCTCCCAACCTACCGATTTGGCAGCACCCACAGTCAGTGGCATGCAAAACGCCAAATTGCTGGTCAGTAGTGATTGGTCGGGCTTAAGGAGAACAGGGCATGTAGCTAACTACCTATGCCACCCACTGATACAGGGAATTGCACTACGAAGCCCAAGCTGGTGATTTAGAAAGGAAGGAATGGTGTGCTACCGCTACTACGTTGTGGGTAGTGGCCTCGACTTAATGTGGACCAGCCAAGACACGACGAGGGCACAGCCGTGTGGGGACATGATCGTGGAGGCGGTAACAGAGGCGTGTCGATGAGTGAGGGGATAACGATGGAAACAAAACAAGCAAGAGCGCCAAGCGTGGCGCAGTGAGGCGACAACGGTGCGTGAGCGGCAAGGCAGCGGGGGCGAGATCGCAACGCTACCTGACAGCTGAGGCATACAGTGACTCAACGGGTAGGTGAATTAAACTGTGAGATGAGCGCCATGATAGCCAGACGACAACTGCTACGGCGTTGGCTTGGCCCCGTGCATGGCCAGGCCGGCAGCACGCACGCTGTAGAGGCAGTGCCATCGGATAGGGCCAAGCAGCGGCGCAGGTTTGCAGAGGGCGCGGATGTGACGGCCACGCGACGGCGCTGGCATTAGGGACACGCCCACGCTCCTGATAGTGAGAAGGAGAGCAGCTGCTGCACAACATGAGGCGGGAAAGGCGGCAGCGGGGGCAGCAGCATGGCGACCAGCCATGTAGGGTGATGACATCAGCCCGCTAGGGCCGTTCACGGCCACCCACGGCCAGACAGGCCGACCGGGCTCGGCATCACGATGCATGGAACATGGCTAGCTGCACGACACTGAGCTGCGCAAGGTGACCACACGCACGACCCAGACATATGACGTGCATGAATTTTAAAGCGAAGCAAAGGATGCCTATCATCTCAACCGAAGTTCAACCAATCCTATTAACCTAAAGTCGACACTTCCAGCTAGCTAGCAGAGCAATCGTCAGGACCCGAGAGCAACCAAAGAGGGAGATAAAAAGGATGCCAACTTGGGTTCGTCACTGCAGTGCCAGTTCATAAACAGAGTGCCAACAACATAGTTAACAATGCGTTCCAATGAAGTTTGGGCAATTTTTACGAGAATAACGTGACAACCAACACAACTTCGACCTAAGCCATGCTCAAGCACTTGCTTTGATGCAATCAATAATACCAAAACATGCAGCTAGTGTTTAAATATTTTTGTTAGAAATTAAATGGTAAAATAGCAATGTCTTACTACTTTTCCATACTTAGAAAAGTTAAGGATTCAATTCAAACTAACAACCATTAACACTTTTGTTATAGTTTTTAAAAGGCCTAAACTCTATTAACTGCTACCAACAAGTATTTCATGCGATAGTCCATACCTTATACTAACCCATAGGAGCAAAATATTTAAGCACCATTTAACTATTTTGCTCAATATAATTCACCAAAAATGGTATTTTACACAATAGTTCAAGTGTTTGCCGACTTAACGAAAAGAGCTTATGTTAACGTCAAATTTGATTTTTGAGCTCCCAAAACACTAGTTAACAACATCTATTTTCCAAAAGTTAAAATTGCATTTCCATCTACTAAACTTGTACTTTAATTTTTATTTAAGTACTAAATATAAGTTATGTTTGATTTTCTGTATAAGTGTTCTACTATAATACTCTTGAATATAAGTGTTCTACTATAGTACTTCGTAATTCAATATATAAGTGTTCTATTATGAATTAGTTAGGATACTACTCCATAATTCAATATAAGTGTTCTACTATAGTACTCTTCGCGCTACCAACGTTGAATCACCGTATAAAACGGCGACGGGAGCTGTCACACCACCAAGAATTGATGTCTAATTCCATATTCATCACATAACAGAGTTTATCCCATCAAGTCTCGCGTCACATTTTTTTATGAGGAATTAAATTAAAAGCTAAGCAGAAGACAGTACATGTGACCATGACCCTCTATTAAAAGCCAAGCAGAGGAGCCATTGGTGTTGAAATGTTATTGTAACACCACCGCAACACATGTGTGCACCAAATAAATAATTCAATTTGTAAACAAAACAAAGATGACACACTAGTTTAACTGAAACAATGACAACATCCATCATTGAGGAAATTAACATTTCCATAGACAAGCAAACAACATTGGTCCATTTAAAATGCATGACAGAGAGATACATCAAATGCAGCTTTATTTGCTGCTCTGCTAATGATTCCAAGAACAAGAGAACAGAAGGAAGATAGAATGGTCTGTAGTTGAACTCTTTTTTAACGCTACGTCTAACATACTGAAAGACATGGGTAGGGATGATATGAACTATTCTACAGTCCATATCATAAGCAAAGATTGTTCCATCCTCTCTAGCAATAAAAATCATATTCTATTCTAGATGAACTATGATTACTGTGTACTCGGCAACCCAATCCATGAAACCAAATCTAATATTAATCCTTCCAAACAGGATCCATGTGCTGATTGTATGCTTCAATGTCTAATTATTAGTACCATAGTCTTCAAGGATTTAGATTAAAAGCTTAGAATCATTGGGACTAGCAACAATACATACACACAAGTAACCCTGAGCTTGATGCATAGAGTGTTGAAGACCTCTAGGCCTATCAATTTGTTTCTATGTGTTTCCCTCCATATCCACAGTAAGTATCATAGAGTACTCCCCAAACTGCCCCATAATGTATAGACAACTATTAAGAAACACACTTGGTTGTCTATAAAATGTCACATCAGTATCCTCGCCCTATTCAGATTCCTTATAGATCCATGCTGTAGTTTCAGATGAGTAGATCTCCACACCTGCGCACAAATCATCGACATCCACGTACTCAATCACATGGAAGTGCGAGGAGGCTGTCAGATCGAACCTCAAGTGAGCCTCACCAATAGAATGGCCAACATCATGGGTGCTAGGTGGTAGTATATTAAACTTTTGGGTCATTGGATTGCAGATGACATAGCGGTATCCATTAGCCCTAAAGCACCAACATAGAATGAGGCCGCTGCAGCAATCTGAGACAACTATATTGTCAGGGTTGAAGGGCAAGAATTCAAAGGAGGGGGGACGTACATCAGAGATGCTGATGAAGTTTTGATTGCCGTTCTCACTATCGTAGAAGAAGCCGGCCACAGTCTAGGGCAGAACCTAACAGTTGTCGAAGATGAGGCGCTTCTAGGAGCGATAGACACATTTGCAGGAGAACAAGGAGCGAGCAAGGATGTGGTGGAGGATCTCTAGAACAAGATCCTCTGTGAGGCTAGCTAGTGTGTTCCTGTTGTTGGGGGACACCTCCATTTTGAAAAGCCTACGATTGTCATTGTGCAGTAGGATGAGAGCTTTCTTAGTAATGAGATCACTCAAGAGAAAAATAATCTGCTAAAGATCCATCAGTGAAGTGCAAAAGCATACCCTTGCCTTTGGATCTGGTGGCGGCATGGCACGAGGCATGTAATGGTTCACATAAATTGTGAGAGAAACTATGCGTCGACCATGCGGGAGGTGGCGGCGACGTGGCACGAGGCGTGCAATGGAGAGAGGAACAATGTGCCAACCTTGAATATGGAGAAGTGGAATGGTGGTGCAACTGTGTTGTTGGTAGTTGGGAAATGGGGAAATAACTCACGTTGAATTTACTACCGCCGGTAGACCAAACGGTTGTGTAGAGCCAGCGATCGGAACACCTATCTAGTTGGCTCTGCTTTTCATGCGATGGAGAAAATACCACTATTGCATCTACTATTAACCCATGGGTGGTAGAAGTTTCAACTGCCAGTTTCCTTCATCAGGAGGCCTCGCTATCGGTCCAACCGGTGGTGGAAGTAAAACACAGTCGTTTCTATTACTACAACAGTGAAAGTAGCGATAGTGATAAGTCAATCTATAGTAGTGCCAGTAGGGTCCGGTCCATAGATAAGCGACATGTGGCCTCCCCATTCAACCACAGCCGCTGAACTTCAACAACTAAATCAAACCACACGAAGTCAGCTACTCTAGACCGAATGCACCGCCAGCGTCTGGACACTCTCACGCCCATGAGTCTAGAGCAAAACAGAAAGGTTCCTGAGCGCTTAAATCGATAGGACAGCGTCTGGTCCATGTGACTGGACCCACGCCAGAGTCCGGTTAGCACAGCCATGTTCGCCCATGCGCCTCAGACACCTTGACCGGACTCGCATGAAATACTGTCGTCATGTCTGGCCATGCTGAGACCCTAGAGTCCGTTCATGATGAAAAACACACCGAGAGATCCTAGGGACTTCGGACTGGGTCCGGTCCAACCAGCTAGACTCACTTCGCTGAGTATGGAGCACCCCGTATCACCACATGTACATGCCACCTGAAAGTTGATCAAATGGACTATTCATAGCGTAGGGTCCTGTCCGACCACCAGGTCTGGCCAAGACCTAGGGTTAGTGATCAGACTCTATCCCCCTAGGTCCGATCCAACCAAAACACTGGGTCCGGTCCCTCTCTTTACCTCCTTTTCAACTCCAACTTCTTCACCCTTGCTCCCAAGTGCTAAACACATTGTGTCTAACCATTGTGCACGTGTGTTAGCATATTTTCAAAGCATTTTCAATGGTGTTAAGTTAGAATACTAGGTCCTAATGCAAATGCAAGTGTTGATTCACCTATTGGCACTGAGACAACCGTATTTGCATCAAGATCGCCCCTCTTAATAGTACGACTATCTATCCTAAACCCACTCACACCCACTTGGTGTCTTGAGTAGCAAAACAAAATGGCTCTAACAAATATACCTTTGCCTTGAGCCCATTTTATTTTTCTCTTTCTGCTTTTCTAAGTTTAGAGCTTGATCATCATCACATGTCCACCATCATCACCAAGGACTTCATCTTGCTCCAACACTTGGCCTTGGACTATCCTTTCTACTCTACACACTTGGGTCAAGCATTAGTCCAATGGGTTTCATCAATTAGCCAAACCCAAACTAGGGCTTTCTGATGGCTCTATGGCTGCGGCGGCCGGTGTCTGGCCACATCTACTCTGGACAGTGACCAATCTAGGATGAAAGTTCAGGGGCTGCAAGTTTATCTTCAATCTCTAGCCTATCCTCCTCAAATCAACCATTGCAAAAAAATTGGAGGGACTCTAGGGGGCTTCATGGGATCAACGATGGTAGGGGGGCTTAAGCCCCTCCCTGTCGCCACACCACTAGATCCATCTATGGCTCTAGAGGCAGCAAGCGAGAGAAAACACACTTAGGACATTACAGTAAGTAAGATTATGGTAGATTCTCCTGAGTTATCATTGTGTTTATGCAAGTCCTAATTTGGGTGTATGTGACTCAGGGCGCCAATGCCTTTTGCTGAAGCTGGCATTTCAATGCGCTAGTGGGACTTTAGTGCCTAGTAGTTGCACAACATTTTGATTGAAAAGTGAACTCCTTAAACTAACGGGTCATTAGACTTTTCTGTTGCATTGTCCCTTCACTACTTCTCTGTTGCATTCTATAGAGAGTTAGCAGAAGTGTGCGATCGTGATGGACGACCATTAGCTTCCGCTCAACCTCGACCTGTAGCCTAGATTGGTGGTGCTTTCGCTCGACCTATAGCCTGGATCGGTGGGCAACAATGTAGTCATGTGACCGAGGCAGAGGCACAAGCCAAATGAGCACACCCACAAGTTGATCCAGCTGAGGAGAGAATCCAAGAGCCTTTTGGCCCAAGGAAACTCAGATATCCAATGGGAGGAGTTAGCGAGGTGCTACTTATTAATAATTCTACTTTTGATCTTGTCGTCTCGATAAAAATAAGCTAATCATTGTCCCCCTTCTTGAAAGTACATGCAGCTGACTATTGAGACCGATATTGTGTACTCCAGGCAGCGATGCAGCGAAAAATTTCAAAGACTCTAACCAGTGACAAATCTAGGATGAAAGTTCAGGGGAGGCTAAAGTCATCATCTTCAACCTCCAGCCTCTCCACCTGAAAGCAATAGGGGACTTAAGCCCCCCTACTAGATCCAACCCTCAAACAAACCTACAATGATGTAGTCCAACTGAATTGCCCGAAGAAGAAGAGGAGATATGCGTTCTTCGATGAAATGGAACAATTGATGAACTCACCTCTGCTTTCCTTTGATGTGTATGCTGCTGAAGCATCCACTGGTGAAGTTGGTTTTGGCTTTGGGTTTAGGGCCATCGGCGGAGAGGGCAGATTCAGTCTCATCGAACACAACGACAGCAAGTTGGGCTTCAGCGCCACCGGCGGAGAGGGCGACCTCAATGGGCTGGCACCGGCGCCACCGGCCTAGAGGACGGATTTGGTCTCGGTGACTTAGACAGCGGATTCGGCCTCGGGGATTTCAACCATAGCGGGTTTTGCCTCAACGCCACAACCAGCTGCCTCAACCTCAGCGCCGACGACTTCCTAAGTGCTTACTACCACACCCCACCCACCAATGCTAACCTTGTCTCCACCATTGTCGTCGACCTTGACTTCATCGCTGGTGACTTCTTCAATCATACTGGTGTTCAGCTCCCTGCCATTGATCCACCAGCTCTCGCCGCACCGAATGCTCGCCCTGCTGCCCCACCCACTGCTACTAACATAATCGACATTAAGTTCCTTGCCCCAGCTAACCTCCGCGGCTTCTGATAGGATCTAAATGGCTAGGCACTACAACACCACCAAAGAGGCGTTCGTGGTGGCGCGCGACAGCTTCGGCAACGATGCGTACGGCGAGGCTGACCAGCAATTCACGGCCGTTGAGGATGCGCGGGGTGCACTGTGAGTAGGCATTCACCGACCGCTAGCTCAAGTTCCTCTTGTACGGGAGAGGGGCTCACGTTACATCATATTCTCTAAATCAAATTATACAGTACAAAATAGAGAGTCTATTGAAGTTGCTCTAAGGCTGTCTCCAACAGGAGATGCATCAAGAGACCCAAACAAAAAATGGGTCTCCAATAGAATACATATAACCTCCAACAGAGTACCTATATGGAAGACCCATTTTGTGTGTCAGAAGAGGTATAACCCAAATCTGAGTATTCTCTCTCCTGAAGACCCATTTGTAGAAATGTTCTATTTTGAGTCTTGTTGTTGGAGAAGACAAAAAATGGGTATTGAATCCTTTGTCTGTAGCGCTACCCAAATGTGAAATGGGTCTTGTATTTTGGGTAACGGTTGTTGGAGACCGTCTAAGAGATGAAATCACAGATTCGTGCTACTTGTGTCGCATGTCGTGGTTGCAAACCGCCCATAGTAAAAATCAAAACACCTGTTTTCATCATTAAAAAAAGAGTAAAGTATATTCTTCAACTCGCATTGAAGTTCGATTTTCAACCTTCAACTATGAAATCGGGCAACTGACATCCTCCAACGGTCAAAACCGAACAAATTTGGTCCTCAGCTGGTTTCAAAAATGGTTTTTCTATTTTTCTAATAATAATAAAAATCCGGTTTGATCTCTAGAAGTGGCGTAATTAATTTATTTTAAATTATAAAAGTATGAAACTAGTTCATGTTTTCTTCTAAAAATGTCATATATGTTGATGCTATATTTAAAATTATTTTAAATTTTGCACGAAATTTAATTTCACAAGGAATTAAATTGTTCGCTTTCCATTTTTCCCATGACAGTTCCCTGCCTTCATCTCCACGCTTGCAAATTCTCACATAGCATCAACATATATATAATATTTTTAGAAGAAAGCATGAGGTAGTTTCATATTTTTATAATTTAAAATAAATTAATTATGAACTTTTAGAGATCGAACCGGATTTTATTATTATTAGAAAAATAGAAAACTGCTTTTAAAACCGGTCGAGAACCAAATTTGTCCGGTTTTGACAATTGAAGCGTGTCTGTTAGCCGGTTTCATAGTTGAAGGTTAAAAATAAAACTTCAATATGAGTTGAAGGTTTAAAAATGTACTTTACCCTTAAAAAATTCAAAACACCTCTTCCTCGATCCTCAATTGCTCATACAAGCAGTCGATCCTCAATTGCTCATACAAGCACAGCTGCCGCTGCTACAAACAGCCACGTCACCAGCAGGGGCCCTACCGTAGCTCGGTGCGACCCGCCGAGCACGAGCCAGGGGATGCCCGCGTCGTCGGTGCTGGGCCCAAGGGCGGCCCCGGAGCCCGTCTGCGGCGGGGACTGCGTCGGGGCGCCCGCCGGAGCTCCTCCCGCCGGCTGGTTGACGAGCACGTGCAGCTTCATCCCGCCCAGGCAGTGCAGCTGGTTGCCGCAGATGAAGTATCGGTCGCCGGGCGCCGTCAGCGGCACCGTCGTGTTGCCGTCGTTCTGGGACAGGAGCGCGTTCGCGGCGCTGCAGTTGTTGAACCCGGCCTCGTCGACTTCGTCCAGGGTGTGGTCGGTGGAGTACTGAAACACTGGATCAAGAGGGAACGAACGTACTTGTAAGCAAAAAATTATTGTGTGATCTTAACACATATGGATGCGTCTTGCACGATCAGGGACGTCGTCTGCTTTTGGTTTGCGATCGAACGGTGGCAAAGGAAACGAAACCTGAATTGCGACACATTTTGGCTCTTGTACGAGACAGAGCAGGGGATGATGTTGTACCTAGAACATCGCCGACGTTGAAGGTTTTGCCGTCGGCCCACGACGGCAAGTCGGCGCTGGGATCCCACCCCGCGCTGTTGCCGACGTTGTACGAGACCGCCTCGGCTCTCTGGGCCACGCCGTGGACGAGGAGCAGGGCGCACAGAGCCAGAGCAAGGCGAGCTTGAGCCATGGTAGGCTCTCTGTGCAGTGCAGGGATCCAAGGTATCCATGCGTGCCAAAAAGGCCGGGATATATACGAAAACGGCATTTCTTGGTGAAGATTGGTTACCTAATCAGCTGATTTTTTCGAGCACGTTCTGAAAGGAACCAGCTGCTCTGCTCGGATGCTTCAAGGTTGCACGCGAGCGAAGCAGCACAAGTCAGCGGCTGGCAGGGTTCCAATTGGGAAGGTGAAGCGGTCTTCTACTCGTCGTTTTTTTACGATGGTTTTGATTTGAATAGGTGATGCCGGTGAGGAAACTGGGTGTGTTTGTTGAGGTTTGGTGGTGCATTCTTGCGTGCCGTTGGGTACTAGGTATTGGCAGTTAAGCAGCCTTGCTGCTCTCGCTCGATCAAACCTTTGTGCGGAGAGATGATGTCATTCTCATGTCATGTTGTGTTCGGTGTTCCTTGCTTGAGCAGAAAATCTCCTTCGTGCTTGTGGTCTTGATTGAGATTGACTGTATCCAATCGGTGTTGGATGCGCGCTTGGTAAAATCTTGTGTTTGAGCAGAAGCCGTATGTGTAAAGAACAAAATCTGCTGATTGTTTTCTACGCCACCCGCTCTAAATTATAAGATATTTTGATTTTTTAGATAGATCAATTTAACCCTGCATCTATATATATATTACTATGTATCTAGAAAAGCTAAAATATTAAATAATTTAGAAAATTAGAATGTAGTGCTTTTCTAGGTCGTTCGGTTGCCGGGCTTTGGAGTGCTCTCGAAAAGAGCAGCGTTCCTTTTTTTGCCGTGCGCCGTGCGCGGACGGATCGGAGTGAGAGTCCCCCCTGCTCACATGAGCTCGTAGTCGACTCGGGTGTCTTGGGTTGGGACGTCATACAAAATCTCTGCAACTGTGAAACAGTACGACAGCCGTTCAAAGACGAAGGAGAAAAGGCTTTTTAATTACCGGTCCCTATCAAAAAGTTGCATCCCTAAAGCAATAGTGTTGTCAATAGACCTGATCATTTTGTGGGCTGGGCCGGGTTTAGGTCGGGCCAAAAAAAAGCCCAATTATTTCAGGCCGAAAAATCCCGTCATGACCGTCCCACTGAACAGGTCGGGTCTCATTTTTTAGGCATGCCTGGGCGGGCTGCCCGGGTGTTTTATAGCGTAAAATAGAAAAAAAATATTTCATGCCAAACTCAGGCTAAGAAATTTTCTTCTGAGCAGCGGGATCTGTGCCTAGACCCTTTCCAATAAGGCTTCGTGGGCGGGATAAAACCCGTCGAACTCGGGCTAGGCTCAATTTGATCTAAGTCTAGTTGTCAAGGACGAAGTTTTTTTTCTCAGTATAAGGAACAACAGAACTATATCGCGAGTAGCCAACAAATCACACCAAAAATACAGATTTGGACGTACAGTATTAACCTGCTACTGCTATGGTAGCGGCGTAGTAGGGCATACGGAATAGAGCGGATCAAACATGTGCAGGTCGGAGCCCGGCCGGCCGGGGACGCAGCAGAGAACGCACGAAACCAAATAGGAAATTCATGAAACCGCACTGCCTTTTCCCTAGCGGGTCCTCAATTCAGCCCATCATCAGGACAGCGAGGCCCACGGCCGCGAACAGCAGGCCCGTCGCGAGGCGGGCCCCGGTGCCAGCCGCGCTCGAGTCCGACTCGCCCGCGTCGGCCGTCGTCGTCGCGCCACCAGCCGCCGGCGTCGTGTTCGTCGCCCGCATGGCGGGGCCGGCGCTGCTTCCGCTGTCGGTGCCGCCGGAGACGGTGATGGCGAGCTTCATCCCCGAGGCGCAGTGGCCGGCGGCGCCGCAGATGAAGTACCGGGTGCCCGGCTTGGTGAGCGGGACGGTGGTGCTCTGGTCCCGGTGCGACCGCAGCGGGTTGCTCGCCGAGCACGCGCTGTGGTCCGCCTCGCTCACCTCCAGCACCGAGTGCGATGAGCTGTACTGGAACGCTGCAAAAACCGGCAAGCCGCGGTCACAGGATTTCGTTCATGAGAAGATAAAGATACCCGTGGACGAACGAACGTGCTACTGACATTACGAGAACATGCTGCATTGACAACCAGCCTGTTCGGGAGGCCGTATCGTATCGTGGATTATTTACTGTTGGCTGGTTTGGTGTAAGAGAAAAACACTGTTCCTAGCTGGAAATTTACGATCATTTACGGGCAAGCGAACATTGGCGACTACTGCATTGTCGCCTTGTTTAGTTCACCCTAAATTCCTAAAAAGTGCTACAGTACCTATCACATCGAATGTTTGGGGCCCTGCGTGGAGTATTAAATGTAGACGAAAAAAAAAACTAATTGCACAGTTTGGTGGGAAATTACGAGACGAACGTTTTGAGCCTAATTACTCCATGATTGAACACTAATTGCTAAATAAAAACGAAAATGCTACGGTAACCCAAAATTTCAACCTTCTGAAACTAAACCCACGCTGTATATCTGAATCTGATGACGAGCTTTATTGGCACGTACAGAGCGTGTCGCCGATGGCGAACGACTTGCCCTTGGCCCAGGCAGTGTAGTCCACTCCGGGCTTCCACCCGGACGAGTCGCCGACCGTGTAGTCCTTTGCAGACGCCGGCACCACGACGACGGCGACGAGGACGACGATGGCCAGAAGCCGGCCGCGCGGAGTGCCAGCCATTTTGCTAGCGAGATGCTGGCGTAATATCGAAGCAGAGACGACGCCAAGATTATAGGAGAGAGTGAGGGGAGTCAGGAAAGTGATCAATGGACAAGGCTGTTTAGGCGTTGATGAGAACGGTTCTTATATATATAGGCCAATCGGTGATCATCAGGCGTTGTTTAATTTTTGTCTCTGTGGGATATACGGATATTTCGTTAGTTATTACGGTAGTAGTAGTAGCCGCGGGGGGTGGCCGAATTTCGTTAATTGCGTACCGGCTTGTCGTGTCACTTTAATTTAGTCTTCGCACAAATGCGTACGACGAACGTATTTAGTGGCTTCCTTTGCCCCAGGGAAAAGAGAAGAAAGAGCCTGGAAATGATTAATGTATACCTAATACATAAAGGTGCACCACCGTATAAGTACTTATTAGTACTACTAGTAATAGTAAATAGACGATGATGGCTGAACAAAGCCAATAATTTGTCTACCGAATTGATTTTTTTTTTTGGTAGAGCATCGCCATTGAATGAGTTGCTTTGCTTATTACGCAGGGAACATGGACAGCAACCTGGAACCTTTACCGTGGGTATTGCAACGGTATTGTAGGGGAATCGAAAATTCACGAAAATACCTTTTTTTGAATGAATATATAATTATAGTGAAAAAAATAGAAGGGCTACTGGTCTAGCACCGGCGCGGTTAAGGTTGTATATGGTTTGAAGACAAGGAGTGATTCTAGTTTTCTAGAACGCAATGTTTGGTTGAAAGAATGGAGACTGAGAGGATTCGTCACCGTGAGGCATCTGTTAGACATCCGTCACAGGGATCTGCATGTCATGCTCTCTCATCTTTTTCTTCCTTTTTTTCACACATATCTGGCTTTCATCCCCGTAACTGGCCACACCAACTTTGTCAGCTACTGCCTCTGGACATGCCAACCCTCTCTTACAGGGCCTGGTTGGTTGGTGTCGTAGTTTGCCACGCCAAACCTTTGGTAAACTGTGGCTGCCAGATAAAGTTCGGCGAGGAAAATTAAAGCCACACTTGTGGCAAAGTTTGGCAAGAAAATGAGTCTATGACGTGTGGGACAGTGTGCTAAGAAAATGTTACAGTTGTAACTGTGGCAGCGAACCAAATAGCTGCTAGAAAAACTATGGCATGACTAACCTGGAGCATGGCACATTCTGGGCACGAACCAAACAGGCCCGCCCGCCCCGTCTGCCACCGCATTGACCATCTCCCATGATTAGCCCCATGCTTTGGCCCCTAGCCTTGTCCACCTGTCCACCAGGGCGGATGTCTCCCATGTGCGTGCGTGGCGTGATGGAGCTCGCCGGTCTACACTAGGGTCGAGGCCACCCACCCACGCCTGGTGTGCACCCCGACATGGAGGCCGATCGCTGCCGCACCAACCACCGCCTGTTGCCAAAGCCACCGATGGTAAGAAACATCGTCGGGAGAGGACTAACGTGTACCATTGACTTCCAGGGGATTGGTGTATACTCGAATCTAGAGGAATATCTCTTTTGGGGACGACTTCATCCTTAATGTTCCTGACCAAAACACCTCGAGTCTAAAACTAAGTGACATATGACACATCTCACGTGTTCGGAATTAAATTGCATGGACCTGGGTTCAAATCTCTCACATAGACCCGATGAACGATAGTAGCATCTAGGCCTGGGCGTTCGGTTAACCGAAACTGATCGGTTCGGTTCTTCGGTTTATGACACAAATTCGGTTCTCTATCGATAGAAACCGATCGGTTCTTCGCAAATCTTGGAACTGAGCAAAATCGGTTTCGGTTAGTTCGGTTCGGTTCCGGTTCCGACTGAACTAACCGATGATTTACACAAGCAGCAAAAAAGAATAGAAAAAATAGGAAAAATGATTTTTTAAAAAGCACAATGCCGAGATTTTAAAAAATGTGAGGGTGCGAGGCTGTGAGGGGGTGTCATCCACCTTTTATATCTAGGGTTAAGTTGGTATTAAGCCTAGGTTGTAAGGTTTATTAGGCTTGTTTGTGAATTTCGGTTCCTTCGGTTATTTCGGTTAATTGAGCCCAGGAACCGGAATTTAATCAGTTAATTCGGTTCCTAAGAACTGAGAACCGAACAGCTAACCGAAATTTTCGGTTCCGGTTCTTTCGGTTCGGTTTTCGGTTCTCGGTTATTTTTGCCCAGCCTTAGTAGCATCTTAAACAAATCATGCGGTCAACTATCAATTACATGCGATTGAACAAACGTGGGAGTAGTTCGTGTGTGTGACCATGCAAAAATATCTACCTTAACAAATGGAAACGTTAATGCAATATTTGAGCCGAATCACTCTTCTCTCTCAAGAGGTCCCTCGTCATGGAGCTCGCTACTACCGGATCGACATCCAAGGCCACACCACGACAAAATTCGCAACAAAGATTTCAACGAAGTCAAGGATCCACAGACTAAACTCCCCTATCTGAGTGGTCTCATATAGACAACGCATCCCTTTCCTTTTGCAATGATAATACTTGACGATGCAACAAAAACAATAGCCATTCCAGCAAACTGAAAAGCATAGTGCAACAAGCCCAAGACCATACAGAAATTGCAACAAATAAAAAAATATTGCTGCAGCAGGCCTACAAATTCCAGAAAATTGGCAGCGCAACGGTACAAGTAGTATGCAATACACATGCAACCGAAATGATCTCGCGCTAGACAAGTAGATATCCCTAGCTATTCCAATCAACAAGCAAGCAATTTCATCCACCGCAACAAATCAAATCCTAAGTACAGAGGAAGAGAGAAAAATGGATGCTATGAAATCAGATCGGACCCTCCAAACATAAATTTTTTTCAAGTAATCCTCCATGCCCCGACTCTATAAAGATGGCCAGGGCGCTAACTTACAGGCGGTGTAGTCTCTTCGGAGACACTCGATAAAACTTAGAGGCTGTTTAGATCCATGGAGCTAAAGTTTAGTCCTGGCCTAAAGATTAGCCCATAAAATAAAGGAGCTAAAGTGTAACACCCTCGGTGTTACATTGCACTGTTTGGCTAAAACATCGCATGAGCATCATGGTTATGTGCATATGTGTATAACATGAATTATTAAGCAATGTTCGGTCCTTGAAACATTTATATGAAATAAGAAAGCGAAGGTTACGTTTCGTTTCACATAACGCGGTTTAGTATTCTAATCGAATTTTTGGTCGAAACAAAAATGTTATAAAATGTTTTGTGAACGGCGATAAACATGTGCGGTCGAGGACATGGATAACTAACTAGTACATCCCATAGGTCGGATTTGAAATTCGACGGGAAATCGTTCGAATCGACGACGTTCGTGTAAGTTTTAGAAGAGGTCGACGAAGCCACCTTTGGCAATATTTGTGGAGCGATCGACTTAGGGAGTGGTGCGATATCTTGACTCCGATCGACAGCCCTAAGTACCTTCGTGTGCATCGAACAGCTGGTTTGGCGTTTGGAGCATCGTGTACAAATTTTCTAGCTGCTTTAAAAAACGTGCACGACACATGGCTTAGCTTTAGGCACGGTCACCACTTGGCCTGGCACGCTGCTAGCTTGCCAGCGCACTGCCATGTCGGCCGCGGCCACTGCCGCGCCGGTGCATGCGCTCGGCCTTTGCGCTGCGCGCCAAGACCGTCTGCCTCCGCTGCTGGCCGCGGCCACCGCTGTTGCTCGCCTGCCACCGTGGCTGGCTCGCCCAGCGCACCAAGGTGCAGGCCACAACATCATGCCGCCGTGAATGCGACGCGAGCAGGCCCTATGCTGTTGCCTTGGCTGCTTGCTGCCCTCGCTGGTGTGCTGGTCACCTCACCGACTGACGCGCTGCGCCCAGGACGCCGCCCAAGCTCTGTCGCGCCATGTCCTGCCTTGCTTGGCCGGAGGCGCACCGAGTCACGCGCTTCACGCCACCAGTGGCCAAGTACGACAATGCTCCGTTGACTTCCCTTGGCTGCTCGCACGGAGGACGACAGCCTGCTCCGCCATCCCTTCCACGTCGCATCGCACTGTTCCCTTTTGTCTGGCGCTGCCCGCTGCGACGTCATGTCGAGTCTCGTCGGCTTACAGCCGTGGCCGTGTGTATAATAGCCTGGGGCACGTCCCGCTGTCCCCCATCGTGGTACGTGTTGGCTTGTTGCGTTGACAGCCACAGCCGGTCCGAGCCAAGCCACGCTAGGACTCCCCTGCCTCCGCTGTCTCCATGGCCGCCGGGGCGGCTTCTTCAAATTCGCCGTGGCAGCAGTGCCTTGTTTCAAATTGAGCAATGCCTTCTACTCCGCTACGTAGCCTACAGTCCTACTGACCCCACATCGCCGCCTGTAGCTTCGTCCTGTGCTCCAATTTCTAAATGCCGCGCCATTAGGTCCATAAGACCGGACGGACGCCCACCATTGGCAAGGCAGCCATTCCAAGCACCTATTAGCAATTCAGGGCACCGTCAGCATCGTTGTACCCTCCTGAGCATCCCGCGCACCTCAGCCATAGCTTACAGCGAGCCAGCCATCACCGACGCGGCCGCGTCATCACCGGGCGTCGTCGCATCGTTGGTGCGCACGCGGCCAACTTGCCTCGGGCCTTCTCTGACCAGATCATCACCTCTAGGGTCTCCGTGGGTAGTGCCTCGAGCTCGCTGGCCATTGGGTTTACTCCGTTTTCGATGTGGTTCACGGGAGTGTATCCGCCATTATAGGTTAGGGCCCACCGCCGAGGAGGGACTCGGGACAGCGCCTCCGCTCGCCGTATCACCCCCAGCCACCGCGCGTTGTCTTCAAGGTAACCATCGGCCCCTTAGCTAGGCCTGGGAGGCTCGGGTGGCGCCGACATGGTCGCTTGGTGCCCGCGGCGTCGCGCCAGTGCGCGCATGGCTGCCGGGGACTTCGCCGCGGTGAAGAATGTGAAAGGGGAGGGTGCAGCTGTAAAACCTTAGACTGGTGGAATAGTGTCCTTGAGCTCGCTGCGAATACCGAATAGATCGAGGGCTTATTTGCGATTGCGCCAGGCGTGCGCGTGTTTCCACGTTGGGCCACCAGTGTTGGGCCGCACGGAGGCCTGCTGGCACGCACGGGAGGGAGAACGGCTGGGCCACGCGCGCGCGTGGGCCGCGCTGCGCTGACGCTCGTCACGCTGTTGCGGGCCGAGCCGCGCGTGTTGGGCCCAGGAGTAGAATTCGGTTTTCTTAATTCCAGTAAATAAGAAATGTTTATTTATTTTAGTTATGAATTGAACTTCGATAAATCATAGTAAATTGCATAGTTGTCCAAAAATAGTGAGACTAATTTTGTGAGGTTCGCAAAAATACCATCTACTGGATAGTTCAGTTGGATTACAGTTAGCTGTGGCGAGTATTGAGTGATAAATTCAAAACTAGAGAACGAATATTAGGTGGGTGATTAATTGTAGGAATATTTGTGGATAATTGGTGATGGATATAGCCACAAAACTTTTATAGTAGGTTCACCATGTTGTTATGTACTTGCTGTAAATTTTGTAGCTGTAGAATGGGATGTTAAATAAAATAGCTATTACTCTTGTTTTATCGTATCTCGATTAAATCGATATTAGGAGTAACAATGCCTGTAGTTGCTATAAGAATGTAGGTTATGTTTCATACTGGTTAGTAGTGACGGTACGTAGCTTAGTCTTTAATAGGTAGACCCCACTTAGTAGTCTAATAGATGTACTTTTGGGTTAAGAATTGCTATTGTTATATTGTTAAACATTGCATCATCATTTCATGTAGATCACGAACTGGTAGACTTCATGCCCATCGGCGAGCCGAAGTACGATGAGGTGATTGAGGAGTACGAGGAGGAGATCTTCGCACAGGAGGAGGCCTAGGAGCCTGTTGGTGCTGACCCTGCTGACCCGACGCCTACCCAAGGCAAGCCTCAGTGCATAACACATATTTTTATGATCACTGAATATATACATATGATGTGCATTTAAGTTACAGGCATTTTATGGAAACTACCTGCATAAACATACCTACCCATGAGTCCTACTAGTACAGGTCGAGTAGCTGCTATGCTCAGGATATCGGTAGCGTGAGTGATCTGTCGTTACTCGCAAATAGGTAATAAAATATGAACACTCGTGATAAAATGGTGGAAAGAAAAATGGTGATCCGGGCAGGGATATGGATTAGGTACTGGTGGGTGTAAGGGGTTGTGTCCTGCAACCAACAGGGCATGACTTGGTTACACTCTTTCCCTGTCCGTATCGATTAAGGACCGATCGTTACATATAACTCTAGGTAAGTCACAGAGTTATTGTCCCGAGCGCATACTTGGGTATGGGCGCAGGGAAGACTTGTTGCTCTCTTATTGTGGATCTAGCTCTTTTCGGACCGACTAATTGGAGACGGGGATGGTGGAGGTCCTTACACCACACGGAGTCCGGGACTCTGGATGTTGGGGCTTGGAGTCCAAGTTTAGACGGGGACCTAGAGACCCGGGATAGGAGAGTGATGAGTTAGTCCTGTTTGTGCCTAGGGTACAAGCGGGGCGTGTGTTTCGGGGCACCCAGCTGGGCACATTGATTCGTAAATCACCAAAAAAATCCGGTATGGCTTATCTGCGGTTTAGCACCGTAGTAAGAACTGAAAGAGGAAAAGGAGACGAAATAGAATTGATTGCTCAACTCTTGCTTGAAAATAGAACATGTGCTTATATAGACTGGCTAAATGATCACTTAATACAGCTGTTAATAATAATACATAAATAAGGACTCACTATTAGTATTGCTTTCTGCTAAAGAAAACCAGCAAACCATAAAAGCCTATCATATTGCTTGGAGTCAGAAAATTATTCCCGCTAGTCGGATAAGTCTTGCGAGTACATTGTGTACTCAGGGTTCATTTACCCCTATTGCAGATGATGCTTGAAGAGTATTTTTGTGTGGAGGATCCTTCTGGTGGGCTCAGACGGAATCCTCGCCCCTACCGCTAGATGTTATTTTAAATTCCGCTGTTATCATTCCGCACTCTGTATTTGGTATTGTAATAATGTACTTTTTAAGAAACTCTTATGTATGAAAGGAATTGGTATCGTAACTCGTTCTCATTATTGGATCCTTGGGAAAAACGTAGATCTTTCGGGTTCTCCCTCGGGGTGTGCCCGACGGACACCGCTCGCTGTAGCTTGCTTTCGAGGGGGGGCTTAGTGTCTGGTGGAAGACGAGCGCCTCCGTAAGTATGCTATTTTGGACGATTCTGCCACATAAAGTTTAGCCCATGATGTTGTTTGGATCCAGGGGCTAAAGATTAGCCATGCACTCTACCATGACCCATATGCCCCTAACTAATACCCATGCAAAAACATGCATAGAGATGTGTGGGGGTAATATGTGTCTTTTGCCACATAGTACCACTTTAGTCCTCTTTAGCCCATTTTGAAGGGGCTAATGGAAAAGGGGTGGGCTAAAGTTTAGCCCCCACTCTTAGCCCTCATGTTTGGATCCATGAGGGCTAAAAGGTGACTAAAAGAGGTGAGCTAAATTTTAGCCCTATGGATCAAACATGACCTTATAGGTGGTGTAAGGAAGGAGATAACTGCTTAGTTTAATTGCTACTATTTCCTACTAACACCGCACCATTGCGTTTTGGATGCGTTGACAGTCAAAATTAGCTTGATTGAATTTTATTATGTGAGCATCGAATGATCTGGACCTAGACCACAGTCACCAAACTATGTGCCACTAAGATTGTGAAAGGCCAAGGAATAAGGTTCGTGGAGAATTTTTAAGAACATCGTTTTTTAATAAGTAAATAAAGTTCCAGCCTCTACCATCAGGAGAGACGTTACACAACTGAGGTGAGTCAATACAAACCGGAACCATTAGGCTCAAACTCTTACATCCGGAGTTGTCGATGTTTTTCTGTTTCAGATAATTTTTAGCTCAGACCCATTTCCATATCCATTCCAAGATAACATAAATAGAACATCTTCGGTTTTGAAATAGACTACACTAAATAATTTAGGAAGGACCTACACCTATAAATACTTAGGACTTAGACCTTTAACCCAATTCAAGCCATGAGGCTAGACGCTAGGAATTACCAATATCCACGACAAGCTAATAATTAGTACTAGATAGGGCTCCCCCCTTTCAAGGAGCCCCCATGAGCCTCACGGAGGCAAGCTCCAAGTCCTTGCGAGGGTGACTTCTCTGACTTCTCGGACTCAGAGTCCTTGACCCGACAGGGCCTTTCAAGGTAGCCGGCAATTGTGTCGCCCCATGGCCTAAGCATGGAGCGGCTATGAGTCATGTGGTCCGCTTCATCATCTTCCACTTGGAGAGTGGTGGGAGGCTAGGATTCTAGCCTAGATGTAATGTTCAGTCTAAACGTGAGATCGAGTCCACACGATGAGCGAACTATACATTACCACCAACCCATTTACGTTTTTATCCTCGCTTCGCGTAAAAGGGTTAACCCGGGATGGTGTCATATACTATAGAAATCTTATATATTGGTCTAACCCACCTTCAACAACTAAGGTAGGATTAAACTCACATAACCTCACATTCATATAAGCATGGCTCGCTATGGGTCAAATCTAAACTGAGGCGGGTGCCACACCACTTGTCCCATTTTATTTCTGGAGGCAGGGACAATCTAGGTGGGGTGTGTGTAGGGGGTTGGTTGCCCCACGTCTTACGGGGAACAAAGTTGTTAGACTCAAATTGCTCCAAAGTTTCCACACCATCGACTGTGTCCATTACAAACTTTTTTCACGAGTTGCATCTCGTAAAACGAGCGAAACGGTCAGTCCTAGGGAAAAAACGGTGCATCTTTAGGGCCATGGCGAAAACACCCATCCGTGTGCATTTGGCGAGACCAAGTTTAACCAATACTAGTAGATTGGCGCGCGCATCCGCGCGCCTGTGTGGCTGTAAATGGAGATTTTATGTAACAATGGGCGCGTTAGAAATCTGAGTGAACTGAAGTATAAAGTTGAAAGCAGTTCAATGTTCAAGTGTGCAATACATGTATGAAACGGAACTGTTCCATTGATTTAGTATATTATGAATTGAAGACTTAGAAAAAAGTCATCTACCCCTGAATCATTTATCCTTTACTCATCCTTGACACAACAAAGCAGTACAATGAAGTAAAGCTAGCTAATCTACATAGAAGAGTCTATACAATAGTAGACAATATCCTGGTCATACACAAGGCCCTCAGAATATGTTCAACCAGCTACACAAGCATATATCTCGCTTACACTTATGGTTATGGAGATCATGGTGGTCTCCTCTTCAGCCTTTTTGGGATCAGTTCATGGTAATCTTCTTTAAGACTCCCTTGGCTAAGTGCACAAAAGGATAGAAGAAGCTGAGGAGCCAAATTATACATAGGTAAAATTGAACGCAGATGTTGATCAATGGCAGGCCATTTGTTTGGGGGCTTCAATGTGTGGCCTCTTAATGAGCAGCCTGTGTCCTACAACAATAAATAATGGATGACTACAACGTCCATAATCTGTGTAGTGTTGACGTTGTTTAAGATCGATATGACGAACCGGACAAATTGACATCAATCTGAAAATGAAGAGCAAGCAAATCTGAGATGTTAACGCCATTGAAGTGCACCCTTAATGTGTTAGCTGTCTATGTATATTGTATGTATACCCTACAAAAGTAAATAGAAATGGCAGTAGATACCTATGTCATGAATAGAACCTAGAATTGTATATGAAACAACACTGCTAAAAAAAATCAATTTCCCATGTGGGCAATCTGATTTGCCTTTCTATCTGCAAGGATAGCTTGTCAAAAACTTGTCTTCTTAACCGCCTTAGAGTCTTAAGCAACAGGTCAGAGTTCCTATGAATTCCATTCGAATCCAAGAGGTTTTCATTACGGAAATTCTTAGTATGTTCCTCTAATCAGTTACATCATCAGTTAACTGAGCCATATTATCTTATGATACGTGTACTGTATATAACATATCAGGCACGGATCAACAAACTACTGGTGCATCCAGAATATGGAGAAGGAAAAATAAGGCAAAGATGAGGTCAGTAAAGCAGCAAAACAGCACTAAGCAAAGCTTTTTTTTATGGACACTGCATTGAACCTTAGTGGAACTTACTTCGATATAGACAAGGTTCCTCCTTTGTAGCTTCATTACTAATCTTTTCTAACTGTAATTTAGAGGCAGACATGGCAGCACATTCTTTAACCAGTTGGACATTTTAAGTGAGAGTGTTCAGTGTAGTTGAATGGTGCTCATAACCAACTATATTTAAGATTAACTGGAAGCTGCAGGTTCGGCCTAACTATTTTGCAGGAGTCACGCTGTTGCAATTAGACCTCTTTTTGCATAGTAGTGCTGTGAGTTCGTCGCTGTGAGTTCGTCAACACGAGTTCATAAGGAAATAAATGGGAAAATAAATTATTTATTACTTTTTCCCCAACCGTGACCAACAACAGCATCACTGAAACTATAAAGATTCTGTATTGTTTCCAACAGTCACCAACAACAGTTTTCTAGCAGCAGTTCCATTTATGACTATTATCTAAACCGAACTATAAACTGTAGAGTCCACTATCATCATCATTAGTTGAATTTTAAACTAATAACTTCTATCAATATCTGTAATTACTACAGGCAAAGCTATATATGCAGGATGATCTGCTTGATTTCCTATTAGCACCAAGCCCATGATTGATGGCTGAAACTTAACAGAGTTTATCAAACTTGGTGGCCCTTTCAGTCCACTTAGCTAACTAAGGTTCCTGAGGTAGTTATCTATCTACATGCACACATATTCTATACAACATGTTGTAGGAGTGTCAAATATTCGTAAACAAACTAATCCATGAGTTCTAGGATCTATCAAAGTCAAAGGCAATGGATTCTGATGTCCCAATTATTTAATAACCAAACAACTCAACTGAAATACATGGAGTACGTAAATTTAGAGCAACAACTAATGTTGCTGATGAATCGATCATCAGCTGACTTCCCCTTATCTAGCATATTTTCTTAGAAACTATGCCCACAAAACATGTGCAGCTCGGCTGTAGTTTGCAAACATCATGTGAAGCAAAACGAAACACAGAGATAAGTTAGAAAATAAGTTCAGCTAGGGAACTCATACTCATTTATGTTGTACATCATTTTGGGATAGGGACCAGAAATAGGAAGTTGAAATCATGACGTATGGAAGCAAACGAAAGACCTCCTATTTGGAGAACCAAAGACACATGTACTGAAGTAAATTAAAAACAATAAAGAAAATTAACCTTTAGGCAGCAGAGTAGCAGCTGACATCCGTGATCAGCTAAACAAACCTTGAGCGGTATAGAGGAGGAAGCTAGAAAATAAAATCAGGAGCTCATTAGACCTGTATTTATGAAAACTCTAAACATTTCAACTATAGTACTGAATTCGAAGCATATGTGCTGTAGTAGCCGACGATTTTTTGGAAATGTTGTCGCTCGCAACAGAACATTGATTCAATTATCATGTAATAAAAACGCTATGCATGGCAACTGAAAAACCAAGTAGATGTTGGTTCTGTCCTGCATGGAATGGCTAGCATGTGTGATGTAATAAACTGGAATGATTGTAAGGTAATATAATGCATGATAAAAGAAAAAGGCCTTACAGCTGTTTGACTTTATAGGACAAATAGAACAACGATGCATAGTGGGTCCCTTAATGGCAGCATGGTTCATTCTAGATGGTCAAAATCCTATAGCTCACATTGACGCAAATTTGCAGGAAAGCAGTGAGCTATAAATAAACAATAGTGGTATTGTTGTACAACTATTTATACAGCGTATATGTTGAGATAAGTCATAAGTGGGTCGGCAGCGGCAAGGAGCATGTACTGCACGATAGTTAAATAAGCATATTTGGACCAGCTCAAACTTGATACCATCTTCAATTAGAGGAACTGGAAACTGCGAAATCCAATAAGATATCCAAAACAATTTGGAATTTGATTCTGAATATCTTCATGCCATCTGAACACATATTACACCTTATTTGAACACAGAAAACAAAGGAAAGGACATATATATGAGTACATAAGTAGGCAGCATTTCGATCTATTATTATGAAATAATCTAAACTAACATCTAAGGAAGGCAGAGGAAGAGGATAACATACCAAAACGATGAACTGAACCCTAGGTGTCCTCCCGAGGATTGAATAGGTGTTCCCCCTGGATGATTAAGGGAGCCCAACCTACAAAATAGAGCCATATTAGAATTGGCGTTGAAAAATATGATGACACAACAAATCTCTTTTGATTTCATTTTGTGCATTTTTTGAGGTAAAGCTGGGCAGAGCTAAATGTACCTGTTATCCTAAACTTAGTTGATATATATTCCTCTTAAATCTAAAAAAAATAGAACACGAGGAAAAGCGTCGAATCTAATAAATATAGGATTCGAATCCTAACAGAAAGCATGATACGTTTCTCGATCCAAGTTTGATTGATATATTAGTGTCAAATCTCTTATTGGACGAGCCATTAAAAAACTTATGACAGAGTATGTTTCTGGAAGAACCATTGAAAAATTCAAACTGGCAGAGCACTTGTCCATGAAAAGGACCATGGCACTATATGTATGGTTAATCAAAAGAAATGAGCATATACGGTAAGAATTTAACATCAAAGAAACCGGATAACTTAGAATGGGCTACAAATATCATCAACCCGAGACCCTGATAAGGAAAAGAACCTGCATATCAGCAGGCATAAATAGGATGAGACCACTATATTTAGTCAGCTGCTGATGCACCTGATAGGAACTCGGACTCTTCCCTGCTTAGGGCGTAGGTTATTGGAGTGGGAGATGGGAGGTCGTGGCCTGAACAGGGAAGAACGGCGTTGGGGCGCCGTGATCTCGCGTGAGAAGAATAAAAGCTACGGCTAGGGCAAACTCCCGGCTCCCTGAGGGAAGCCGGAAACAGTTATATTGTTTCTGCCTAATTCCACAATAATTGTCTTACAAATATTTATAGTCTCTTGCTAATAATAATTTATAAATAACTCCTTCCTAATATTATAAATAATATAACTATGGCCCTTGGGCCCTCTAATGCCGGCGTCTTCTTAGCCACGATTGGGCCTCCTGCGCTGATAATGGATGCCGGTCATAACATCACCATTTAATGGTACAAAACTAATGGAAATGCATACCACTTTTTATCTGTATGAGCACCTTTAGTTACTCAATAGAAAGCAGAAGCGGAACCATAATGCAATTATTCCATAGAAGCACACACATGTTTCATTTCAGGATTTTCAATTTTATACTGAGAAAATCTCCACCACCACCTTGCTCTAGAAAAGTTAGATCCTGAATTCTCTTTAGGCCCAAGGTATTGAAGGCATAGAATAACGAATGGAGGATATGAAGTAATTCTTTTTTTTTTATCTAGAATGAGTTTTTTAGTAACCTGCACAGTATACTATGTTGCCTCGTTACATACCTGTGCCTGAAGAATCTGCTTGCAAACCTAGCCATAACAGTAGAAGAGTCGACTCTGAAGTCCTGTTTTTTTATGAACATTCGAAATACACTGAAGGAAACTGGAGAGGGGAAAAGTACCTAGGCGGTATCACAAAGGAGACCTAGGTTTAGAAGGGGTGCATTCATGGGACTGCCTGATTCATAGCTGCAATAGCGCTACTTATATTGGCGTTTCCGTTGTATGGAATGACCAATCTTTAGAGGAACAGCAAACACGGCGCTACATAATAACCTCTTATATAAGTATATATCCCCTGAAAGAGTAGCAAACCAATCCTTTGGTAGCTGAGTTTGAAACATTTGGTAGTAAAGCGATCCATTGCTAGCTGATAAAAAATCCTCATTATATATGAATTCAAAAAAGAATTCGCATGTAGGGAAAATATACCAGATCTATGCACACCAATGCAACAAGAATTGGCTTCGTCCATGTTCTGAACTTTGATCCGTAGTAGGATCTGTACGATGAAGAGACAGCATACATCGGTTAGGCAACAACAATTCTCCAATTGGCCAAAACTAAAGGGAGTAATGGGCCAAAGAAAGGACAATTTAAAACTTTGATATAGGTAGGCACCAACAATTCTATACCTAATCCATATGCAAGAGATTTATTCACGCTGATATGCATGAAGAACAATGTGCTGTTCTGTCCATCTCAAAATGCATAGCGGAAGGAAGAACTTACGAAGCCAAGGAGGAGGCAGATAGGTCACCTGTTGATGGACATATTCGATGTTGTTAACTACATTTTGAAGAGGAACTACCGAATAATCACATTAGGATAATGGAAAACAACAACAGTGGGGTCTCATTAACCTACTCTTGATTGACTGCGGGTGTACAAATATTTCAATGGTGTTCATGGGAGGCTGTTAGAGTGAGGAATAATGCTCACACTAAGGATGAAAGTACCAAAGAAAAGGGAAAGTGGATTGGAAAGCACATGCCTTGCGGCAAAGAACTCTTATTAGTATCGCGTCACCATGTTACAGGAAGACACATTGAGAGAGGACCAGCTGTTCCTTGCGTTCCTGAACTCATTAACCTGAAAGAATTATTTACTATGAAATACACAAGAACAGTTAGGTCATATAAAAAACAGCAGCTGAAAATAGGATCATTTCTGGAAATGGGAAAGAAGAGATGAGTGTGGATTTAAGGGGAAAAAAAGGCGCAGTGAAAGCTGTAGACTTTGGATCTACAACAGCAACATAAAAGAAGCAAAGAAGAGAACAAGGGCTTGAACTGCATCTTTGTAGCAGAAAATCAGGGACCAAAGATGAGTCCTATTTAATCCGCAGACCGTGGTAACAGCAACACAACATCGTAAAACATAGAATATTTCTATCCCATCCCACAAAACCATAAATGTATGACACGGTTGCATGAACTCATCTATCAGCTAGCGAGACCAAACCCAACAACAGTAGGTTGTTTACAAATTGGGAAAAGAAACCAAAGAGATCGCAAAAGAGCAAGCCCATCATGGTAAATACGAGGAAGAGATGCCTTTTCTATGTGACCAAGAAGCAAAGGTTACATAGGAAAGGAAGTTTCCATTTCCTAGATCATGAAAGATGCTAACCATACATATTGTAAAATGATGAAATAATTTAATAATCAAGCAGAGTGGGGTGCTTACAGGGATTATTAGTCTGAGAGATAATTGTTTAATGTTTTTGTATACAGTTCTCTATTCTTTGTCGGAGTTTCTGTCGTGGATGGCTGTTGAGGTCCTGCAAGGAAGCATATATAGGTGGATTCAGTTTATACAAGAGGGAAAAGAAAAGAAAACTGGACTGCTATGATCACATAGTGCATATATAAGATCAATCTGAACATTGCGAAGCAAGGTTACAGTGAAGCCCAATGACAAAATCAAATAGAAAGATTGACTTTGAAACATGTAGCGCGTTACTAAATCTGTAAGCACAACATCTGAACTGGTCAATCTGGAGCCAAGCTAACCGTGAGGCTGCAACCTGCCTGGCTTACGAAAGCAAACCTTATTTAGAAATAGCTCTATCAAATTAGGAGCAAATTGCCTCTCAAATTGGGGAAAAGAATTGGAAGCAGATTCGCTTTGTATTTGCACCGGGAATATAGACAAAATCTCACCAAAAATTGATAACTGCAGCAACAATTTGGAGCCCCCGCCAACAATTTGGAGCCCCCGCCATACCTGGCCGCAGCGCAGGCGAGCAGTGGCGCCAGTGCACCACCGACGCCGGGTCATGGTCAATCCGAGGACGGCCAGCGATGGAGACGCGAAACCCTAGGCCGGCGTCATCACCGCGCTGGGGCGCGGCCAGGCCAAGTAGAGAGAGGGAGGAAGGAGGCGGAGGAGGAGGGGCTGCCGGCGCGCCACCCACGTGGGGGAAACGGGGCGATGCGGTACCGACGGTAGAACGTACCAGAGGTGTTCTAGGGGAAGGTGTAACACGCAGGGGAGCGCTGGTCAGGCACCGAAGCAGCAGACGACGCCGAAAAGCAGGATCCGCGCGAAGACGACGGGAACCGAGCAGGACGGCGAGGCCGCCGATGCTAGGGTTTGTACGGCCGGGCGGCGGACGGGGAGCTGACCACAGGGGAGGCTGTCCACCCCCGCACCCCACGCACCAGATCGAGGCTCACTGAGCCAGATCCGGCAGGCGAAGGACGGCAGCGGGCAGACACAGGCGGAGGTGGACGGCGTGTCCCCGAGCGTTAATGCGGTGGCGGCGAACAAACCCGAAACAAGGAAAGCGCAAGAAGAGAAAGAGAGGGAGCAAAGCAGAGGGAGCACCCGAGGTGCAGGAGGAAGGGGAGGAGCCGGCGGCGCTGGTGGGAACGGCGGGAATGGCGGGAAGCGAGGCGGAGACGACGACGGCGCGAGAGGAGAAAACGGACAGGACAGAGAGATAAGACCAAGCTAGTTTTTTCCCCCCTTTTTACCGTGGAGGTCTGCTGCACGGCGAGAATCAGAAGCGCAGGATGTAGAGGATTCTAACGGAAGCGGCTATAAGCACTGTCGGCCATACGATGACAGATCGGACGGCGGTGGCAATTTCGGGCGACGTGGAAGGCGGTCCTGCCGGAGGAGCTGGCCATCTTTTTGGCTTTTAAACTTCGCTCACAAAGCGACCGCAGGACCACTCTGAAAAAAGTCAAGAAACACTACAGCTTCACAGTGGTACGAGCAGATTTGCTAGTATAAAAAAAAAAGGTAGATGTGGCCCAAGTCCCATCTTCACAGCCCTAAAAAATTTAAAAGTACAGCCACAGCACTTTTCACTGAAGAAGTGATGACGCATCACGCAACTACATAGAACAGCAAGGTACTTCGAAATTACATGTAGTTCGGTACTGTCACGCTGACCAAGAGCTCCGCACCGCCTGCAGGCATCACAACCACGAGCCCCTCGTCGGCACTCGGTGAGATGGAGTAGGACACGTGCACGGGCTTGCTCCCCTCCAGCGCCAGGTCCTCGAGACCGGCCTCGCTCCACTGCGCGACCCGAGCCGCGAGTCCGTGTCCATGCCCATGGCAGGCCTCGCGATCACCATAATCCACATCCACCGTGCCGCAGGTCTGGACGTGCAGCCTTTTGGAGCTGTCGCGGGCCATAACCGTGAATCGCGGGGGCTCCTTGGCGGCGCCGCCGAGCCTCTTGCTGGCCATGCCGACGCAGGCCGCGGCGAGCGCGCGGTGGTCGGAGGTCGTGTCGGGAGCCCCGAAGAGCACGGTCGTCGTGCTGTCTTCGGCAGCGGTGGCGGTCGCAGTGCCCAGCGTGGAAGTGCCGGACTTGACGCGCTTGGCGGCGCCTGGGCTCTGGATGTAGTGCGTGTACTGGATCACCGGGTGGGCGACGTGCTTGCTTTGCGCTTGCATCTCCGTGTTCTTGCGAGCCCACGACTTGAGGAAGCCGAAGAGGGACAGCGGGTCCGCGAGCAGCAGGCTGCAGCTGACGCCGACGGCGTAGCCGCCGTCCAAGAATCGTGTCAGCTGCGAAAGAATTAAAACAGGAAATTGTTAGATCTAGTTGTGACTTGTGAGTTGTGACTGATCATTGTACGTACCTGCATGAACAACGGGGCGCAGATGTCTGGCTCGTGCACGTCCACGTCAGTCCACAGCGCCAGCGCGGCCTCCTTCCTCTCCCGGTCGACGCCCCTCGCCTCCAGGAACTCCGCCATGGTGGCCTCCACCGAGGCCTGGACCAGCCGCACGCCGGTGTCCCTGAGCTTCACCTCCCAGAGGCGCCCGTCGTCGTCGTCGTTGCCGTCGCCGCGGCGGCGCAGCCGCCCTGCCATCTCCGGGTGGTCGACCAGCGCCGCGCAGAGTGACTCCTTCACCCACGCCGCACGCTCCCTCGCCGCGGCCTCCACCTCGGCGCCCGCGCCGCGGTAGTAGAGCACGGCGCGGAAGCGGCGCTGCAGCTCCGCGGCGGTGAGCGGCGGCCCGGACACCGCGATGGGCAGTGACTTCCCCGCCCCGGCCATGCGCATCGGGACCGCGGTCTGGAGGGACTCGACGTGGACAAGCATGGGCGCCGATGCAGCCATTTCGGCGTGCTCCTTGCTGCGGTGTGCCCTCTGGCCGGCAGAAAGAATAGGAAGTTCTTGGCCAGAATCCAGAACTACAAGGAGTATATGGTGCGTATTGGAGCCTTGGAGCAGGGCTCACTTTATATACGTGCCAATACAATTGCCAATGTTTTTTTTTTGTTGCGGACATTTCTTTCAAAATTTGTAAAATTTCTTGTATGGATACTTTAATACCGAATATTGTAGAATGTTAGTGTGGTTAAGTGGCTTGTTCCAAAGTTAGGACGGTCCCAAATCCAGTGTAGACTTTGTTAGTTTGAGTTGGGCGCTTGGTATCACTATCACTTGGGAGTTGGTTGAAAATAGCAAGGTTCAGACGTTAGCTGGGTTTTGGCTAGCTACTCTTGGCAGTTTGATGTTTTACTAATGCCGAGGCGTTGCAGGTTCAGGGTCACGCATATGGTATGTGCTTATTATTTCTAGAAGTTGGTTACTTGCTTTGCTGAAGTGCTTTATTTTATTTTTATTTTTTTGACGATCAATCCATGCAAGTTGCCAAGTTGGTGCTGAAAAGTTGGTACTAGTGTACTACTAACTCTGACGAGAAGAGAGGAAGATCACCGTCTGTTCCGGCTGGTTCTCTGTGATGGCAGGAGAAGCAGGAATGCCAAATCACATGTTGCAAACAGCTAAGTGGGTGTTTGGACAACGAGCTCCAACTCGGTTGGCATGCGTTGCAGGTGTGCATGCTACCCACCAGCGTTCGAATCTCTTTCTCACCGGGAATTTTTTCCATAATAATATTTCAGTGAAGCCTCTCAACGCGTGATGCCACAAAGGGACTGTGACGTTACAGCTGTATCTAGATAAGATGTGTAAAAAAAAAAAACTAAGTGGGTGTTTGCAATGACTATCGGATGAGAATTTGTTTGCCTACTTTGAGCTTTTCATGACTTAGTGCTTGCTCTTGAGACGGACAACCTTCCATTCAAAAAGGGCAAAAGAAGGCAGCAAACAAGTGTACCAATCACAGAAGCAGCGAGCCTACGAAAGTATGAGCTATGAAGTAATGAATCACGAGTTAATAAATCTCAAGTAAATTGTAAAGATAGGCTAACAGCACACAAAATTTTGAAACAGTCTCAAAAGGTCTCTTTTTTCACTGGAAGCGTCAGAGAAAAATCTGACATCACAAGAGCATTTGTAGTGCAGAATTGGAGAGAGCAAACATTATTACAGGCCAATGCCTTGCTTTGCAGAGATTGCAGAATTGTAAAAGGTGTTTTAGTGCTATGCACTATGCAGATGTGCAACTAAACTAATCCAACGCCCAAAGCCAAAAGATTACCCACGAACTGTATTACTCTTCACTTGCTGATTCGGTTGGTGTGCTGCAAAGAAATAGAACATGGACTGTTGTCAGAATCAATGAAGTTGTCACGTATAATCAGTAGAACAAAGCCAATTCGAAACTTGTCTCAAACATCTCCTGAACTTCTCATGCACATCATGCCTAAATTAGATTCATCTAACAGATAGAAATGGTCGATGGCAAAGGATTCAGAATTCTTTCACAGCCAACAACTTACAGAAAAGCCAGAACGTTCTTAATGGAAAGATAAACAGAAGCAAGCAACCAAAGGAAAGATATCTAGTGAACCATTAGAGGCAGCAAATTTTTCATGTGACCAGTAAATACTGCCAACAGAGGTAACCTTCAGGTTCAAGTTTATACTGGGACTAACAGGAGGAATAAATGTGCAAAAGAACAAACAAGCTCTGATGTAATTTTGGGTCAGTAAGAATATGTATGCAGAACGATCTGATATACTAGCAACATGAAGGAAATAAAGATCAATAGAGGCAAGACTTGATTTAACATGCTGGTAGTTACAGTTCGTCAACTCTGCTCCACTATATATCATTGTCCACTACTTCAGTGTTTGCAGTTTGCAAAACCATGCAATGACACCTCCAGTCTAAGTTACACAATCAAGATGACCACATCAACAATTCTGTGATGTAGTGGAAGAAATAACAGTGCAGAAGAATTGGACAAATTGTGGTCTGGTCTAAGCACTAAGTACATGCAGGGTGATCTGATATAGTGGTATGATGAATAGAAAGGAAATGACGACCAATAAACCCATTTGTTTCTAGAAAGAAAAGATACAAGAGGCCAACACTCCATGTCACAAATGCTTCTAGTCACAAGTCATCAGAACAATATCAAATTGTGTGCGTGCACTGGATTGTACTAGCAAGTGACTGGATAAAGACAGGCAGAAATGATCTAATCAGGCGACCAGAGGGTGTGTGTGTGTTATGGTTCATTACCCTCACTCCCCAATAGTGTACAGCAGTTTTCACCATATAAAATTCAGTATAAATATTAAGTTTGCCCCCCACCCCAACCCAAATGGATCTGGAAGGAAATGAAGCACAATGAAGAGTAATATCTATGCTTCTAAAACTCTTCTATTTCACATGTTGCTACCCACAAATAATCAAGCAACTAAGCTCAGTTACCACCAACTGCAAGTCTGCAACATTTATATTCACTGATCCAAAGTTTTACAGTAAAACTTAGCATACGTAGACCAAATAACCATCTCGTGGTGCACAGAAACACATAGCAATCTATATAATTCCCCTCCCCATTTTGTCCACGGCTCGTCCACAAATTGAAGATACCACACCAATGCGAAAGCAAACAGCTCGGAACACATTACGACTACAAATGACATATCGACAACACAGGGCTCAAGTGACATTCCACAAATGAATCCAACTGTCGAGCAAATTGAGCCCAACAACAGTAATTAAACACAGAGAGGATTGAGCAGGATCACAGACCTTACTGCCCTCCTACACCTCGTCCTCCCAGTCATCATCGCTGTCGAAATCACCAAATGCAGCCTCCTCACTGCAACAAAAATTCAGATAAAACAGGTTGCAATGCAACATCACCAACAACGCTAGAACCCCTCGATCATCAGCACAAACAAGCACAAATCGAAATCAAGCGGTGCGCGCTCACCATTGCTGCATGTAGTCCGCGCTGCTGCTCCCTACGAGGCGGAGGGTGCGCTTCCCCTCGTTCTTCCTGTAGGCGGACATCGCAAGCAAGCACCACAGATCAAAACAATCCCCACAAAATTCACCGTCGCGCGTGCGTTTCAATTTTCAACCAACACGAGGAAACAAGGAGAGCAGAGCAACGAGAGAGGTACCTGTGGCGTGTGCGGCGGCCAACGAGGGGGCGTCGGTCGAAGGGGGGCTTGAAGCGGGTGTAGCGGAGTTCATCGTCGTAGTAGTAGTCGTAATCCACCGCCTTGTCCATCTTCGCGAGATAGCGCTTGACGTTCTTCACGGCGTAGCCGCCTCCCCCTCTCGCCTCGGACCTGGGGATCCCGCGCGGGTGGAAACCCTGGGCGACCTCCAGGAAACGGGGGCTCCCGTACCCCCCTGTAGCAGCGATTGCAGGCAATAAAATCAAATCCGTGAGAGACAAATCAACCAAGCCAAATCCACGAGAAATCAAACGAAACATTCAAACCAAATCCCCGAGAAACGAGCAACAAACCAAATCCGCGAGTCCGCGAGAAACGAAACAACCAAATCAAAACGAAAGCACATTAGGATGATCGGAGACGATCGAGCAGCCGGCAGCGTACTTACATCTATAGTACAGCACCATGGGTGAGGGGAGGAGCGGAAAGCCGAAGGCTGAGACGATGGGTGGGTGGGTGCGGAATCGGTCGGCGAGGTGGAACGGGATGCAAGGCGGCGGAGGGAAAGGGGGTTTTGTAGCAGACGCGGTGCTCTGCTCTCTCTCTCTCTCTCACAGCCTGTTCGCTTCCTCGTAAACGATCGTAAATTTTCAATCGATAATAGTATTTTTTTCTTATACCAAACCAGATCAAATTAGCCAATAATAAATAATCCATCATACGAGACGTCCTTCCGAACAGGCTGACACTCTGCGGATGCAGGGGCTGAGGGCAGAGGAGGTGACGTGGCCTGTACGGAGCAAGAAGACACGGGCTCGCTCTTGGGCGTTCTTTCTTCTCACACAATGCGCGGGAACTATCAGTAGGATGGCTATTGGCTACAAAATTTAGACAAGATTGGCAAAATTCATTTAGCATTGTATGTCATCCCGTAAAAATGTTTGGCAAAATTCATTAGCCATCGTAAATTGTAACACTCCTTTCTAAATTATAAATTACTTTGACTTTTTAAATATATTAAATTTGCTACGTATATAGACATACACTATATCTAGATATATAACAAATTCGATGTATCAAAAAAATCGAATCAATTTATAATTTTTGAAACAAATTGAGTAACTCTAAAATTTCTAACCACACTTTTTGTGATTTTTTCACACCCGCATATGGTTAGTTTTTGTAAAATGCTGGTGTCGGGTACCATAAAACGGGTTACCCCGAGCGTACACCAAAAGAGTCACTTAAACCCCATCAACAACGAAGCCAGAAGGAAAGCCGTGGGTTCACCACCGGCCCCATCCGAGCCCACCGGCTCTCCGCCTCACCTTAGGCCTCACACGGGGGGTCTCGACGCCCTGACGAATCTCCGCCTCGCGCGAGGCCTCTCGCGGGAGGCCTCGACAAGGAGCCCAATCTCCGTCTCGCCCGAGGCACCGTGCGTACAGCCTCGAACGAGACAGTGATTCTCCGTATCGCTTGAGGCCGGCTTGTTAATAACCCGTCGCTCCCGCCTCGACCAGTCTTCCCGACAGCGTGTCACGTCCTATTAATGCGCCAACCACTCCCGCAATCTCAGCCGGACGACGGCTCGACACCACGGAGTGGCCAACGGGACAAGGAGTCGCATCAACGCCATACCGGCTAGGACAAGGCGCAGCAGGGATTACCGGTCACTATGTTCTGGCGCTGTGCCCACGATCAGCGCCTGAACTACACTGTACCCCGTAACCCCCGCCCCGAAGACAACGCGGCATGGGAAGTGTGGTCTAGGTCATCATCGCCTCCGAATCAGCGTGCCAGATCAACCGCTCCCTCCAAGCCTCGGCACTCTACGTTAGGGCCTCGGCTATCTCAAGATTCACGTCTGCCGAGACCCCCTCACGACGGTTCGGCATAGGCACCAACCGAGCCTCGGCTTCGCGCGCCGTCAATCTATAGCGACCCGCACGTCGACTGCCGCGCTCGCTTCGAGGTAGCCCTAGAGCTCCCATGACGCACAGGATCGGATGTGACCAGCACGTCGCCCCAACGCTTCAAGGACGGACCACTCCGACGACCACGCCGTCACAGAAACAGGCTACAGGGCTTGGACACGCCGTCTCCGTTCACATGACGCCGTATAGTTAGCACTCGTACTACCCTTGTCCCCCTTCAACTATAAAAGGAAAGGACCTGGGCCATTTCTAGGAGACGAACACACGCGCGCACAAGCAACACTCTATAACACGCACGCTCCCCCGCTGCTTGAGAGCAACGTCTCAAGCAGCCCGCATCACTCCACGCCGAGACCTGGGACTAGCTCCCTCTCTCATCCAGCTTGTAACCCCCTACTACAAGCACTTCGGTGCAAGGAATATAAGATCGATCTCTCAGACTGGATGTAGGGCACCGATTGCCTGAACCAGTATAAACCTTGTGTCTCTTTGCATCACCATCCAGGATCGGGAACACGCAGTACAAATTTACTGGTTGGTTGAGGACCCCCCAGTCCAAAACACCGACAGTTGGCGCGCCAGGTAGGGGCCTCTACGTGTCAGTTTCGTCATCCCAACAAGTTTCGGATGGCAGACCCCGTACGACCGCACGGTGATCTAGTTTGGGAGCCTAGAGTTTATGTCTCTAGGGCATGAGTACGACATGGTACTCCTAACGCCCCGAGCACCACCGACCGACGACGACGTCACGCACCGGTAGCCCAGGCGCAGGCGGTGCCCGAGCGGCCGCTCTCGCCGCGCTCGCTAGGCACGACGTGAGCAGGATCACCCCGATGCTACACGAACCCAGGGCAACTTGCCGCTCTCCGCTGGTATCCTACGACCAGCTGTTGGCGCAAGGTTCCTGGTTGGGGACCTGTCTAGCCTGAGCCTAGATAAGAGAAAAACGCCGGTGGCACCCGGCGACGCCCCGTCATCAAGCACCGCTCCACCACTCCCTGAGGAGCCAACTCCGGCGGAGCAGAGCCCGGCGACGACACCATCCCCATACCTCTTCGAGTTGAGAAATGCCGCTGCCTCTTATGCTTACGCCTACGCTTCCACTCACACGGATCCCTCAGGACACCGCCAGCGCTTCGCTCTCGACTTCGACACCACCGCATCGACCCACACCCACGCCGACTCCTCGGAGGAGGACGAGGCATGGGCCGGAGCGGATTTCTCCAACCTCCACGACCACAAAACCATGCGCCGCTTCTTGGCTGTGAGTGACTATTGCTTTAGCTACTCCGATTCTGACGATGAAGGTACTCACAATCCCACTCGTGAGTGCTTCCATGTCAGACTTGGGATGCCAAGCACGGGCGATGAGGATGAGGGGGTAGGCAACCGTACTCTGCTTCATCAGGGAATGGGCGATGCCATGTCCTCACGCATTGTCCCACCAGTAGCATGGAATGAGAACCTTGCCCTCGGATAATTTCGACGCCCGAACCTAGAGCAGCTCCATGAGCTTTAGGCCAAGGTCGAGCAAGATCGACTCCTTCTACAACAGCTCCAAAACACTCTCGAGTAGGAGCAGCAGGGCCACGGTGATGGCGGAGGAGCCCGGTGGCGGGCTCGCGACGTGCACCATCGCATCAACAACGATGAGGGGGACGATCGTCCCCCAATCTTCAATCACGCTAGCCAGAATGTCGTGGCTACGGCGATGCTAGTACGCGCGATGCCCGAGCCCTCTACCATGGAAGGGCGATGGGTTCGCGGTGAGCTCTAGGATCTCCTCGAGACCACCGTGGTGCAGTAGGCTGAGAGTTCCACCTCCCGGCGGCGTGGAGCCGCCTCGGACCTCCCCTCGACACCGCATCGGCAGGATAAGGAGGCCTCAGTTTGTCTTGAGCCTGCTCGGGCGCCAACAGCCCACGAGGTCCCCTTGCGGCTCGACCGCCTCGGCAACCAACGCGAGGTGTAGGCAGACCGTGAGGTGGTCAGCAGGCGACGACGCCACGACAATAAGGGGCCCACCTGGGGCTATCATCCACACCGAGGTGGCTGTTATGATAGTGAGGAGGATCATAGTCCTTCTCCTAAACCGCCTGGTCCTCGGGTCTTCAGCAGAGCCATTCGCGCTGCTCATTTCCCGGCTCAGTTTCGACAACCAGCCAACCTCATGAAGTATAGCGGCAAGACCAATCTTGAACTCTAGCTTACCAATTACCGTCTGGCTTCTCAGCTAGGTGGCGCGAACGATGACCTGCTCATCATCCGCAACCTCCCCTCACTCTTGTCAGACTCGGCGCGAGCCTAGCTTGAGCACCTTCCTCCCTCACAGATCTATGACTGGCGTGACTTGGTTAGGATCTTCATCGGGAATTTCCAGGGCACATACATGCGCCCTGGAAATTCCTAGGACCTTAAGAGCTGTCGCCAGAAACCGGACGAGTCTCTCGGAGACTTCATCAGGCGCTTCTCTAAACAGTGCATTGAGTTGCCCAGCGTCGACAACTCAGAAATCATCCAGGCTTTCCTCTCTGGCACCACCTGCCGAGACTTGGTCCGAGAGTTAGGCCGGAACATACCGCGCTCGGCTGCCGTGCTCCTCGACATCGCCACCAACTTTGCCTCGGGCGAAGAGGCTGTTGGGGCCATCTTCCCTGAGAACGACGCCAAGGGGAAGCTGAGGGACGAGGCCCTCAAGGCCTTAGTTCCCCACCTCCCCAAAAGAAAGAAAAAGGGTCGCCAGGGGAAGCAGGCCGTCCTCGAGGCCGATCTAGTCATGGCCATAGAACACAAGAATCCCCGAGGCCCCAAGGGGCCTAGGCCCTTCGATGACATACTTAAGAAACCCTGCCCTTACCACCAGGGCCCGGTAAAGCACGCCCTCGAGGATTGCTCCATGCTGCGGCGTTACTACGCCAGGCTCGGGCTCCTCGATGATGACGCCAAGCAGAAAGGCGCCGGTGACCGGGACAATGACAAGGACGACGAGTTCCCCAAGGTGCACAATGCCTTCATGATCTTTGGCGGACCCTCGGCGTGCCTTACGGCGCACCAGCGAAAGAGGGAACGCCAAGAGGTCTTCTCAATCAAGGTGGCCACTCCCTGATACCTTGACTGGTCTCGGGAGGTAATCACCTTTGATCAAGAGGACCACCCCAACCATGTCCCAAATCCCGGGCAGTACCCGCTCGTCGTTGACCCGATCGTGGGCAACACCCGGCTCACTAAGGTGTTGATGGATGGAGGCAGCGGCCTCAACATCCTCTACGCCAGCACCCTAGAGCTCCTGGAGATCGACCAGTCGAGGCTCCGGGGCGACACCGCACCTTTCCATAGCATCGTGTTAGGGAAATGCACACGACCCCTCGGACACATCGACCTTCCCGTTTGCTTCGACACCCCCTCCAACTACCACAAGGAGGTCCTTACCTTTGAGGTGGTCGGATTCAAGGGAACCTACCACACCATCCTAGGGCGGTCGTGTTACGCTAGGTTCATGGCAGTCCCCAACTACACCTACCTCAAGCTCAAGATGCCGGGTCCCAATGGCGTCATCATGATTGAGTCCACGTACAAACATGCATACGACTGCGACGTCGAGTGCATCGAGTACGCCAAGGCTCTCGTGGAGGCCGAGACCCTCATTGCCAACCTTGACCAACTCGGTGGCAAGGTGCCTGACTCCAAGCGTCGTGCGGGAGCATTCGAGCCCGCGGAGGCCATCAAGCTCGTCCCGGTTGACCCCGCCTGCCTCGACGACCGGGCGCTGAGGATCAGCGCCACCCTTGGCATCAAATAGGAAGCCGTGCTCGTCGACTTTCTCCACATGAATGCCGACATGTTCGCATGGAGTCCCTCGGACATGCCGGGCATACCGAGGGAGGTCGCCGAGCACGCCTTGGACATCCGGGCCGGCTACAGACCGGTGAAGCAATGCTTACGCCGATTCGACAAGGAGAAGCATAGGACCATCGGCGAGGAGGTGTAGAAACTCTTAGCGGCCGGGTTCATCAAGGAAGTATCCCACCCAGAGTGGTTGGCTAACCCTATGTTAGTCAAGAAGAAAAATGGGAAATGGAGGATGTATGTAGACTACACCGGTTTGAATAAAGTCTGCCCAAAAGTCCCCTTCCCATTACCTCGAATCGATCAGATCGTTAACTCCACTACGGGGTGCGAGACCCTGTCCTTCCTTGATGCGTATTCTGGCTATCATCAAATCAAGATGAAAGAGTCCGACCAGCTCACGACTTCTTTCATCACCCCATTTGGCATGTACTGCTACGTGACTATGCCTTTCGGCCTCAGAAACACAGGGGCCACATACCAGCTGTGCATGACCTAGGTCTTTGGCGACCACATTGGGCAAACAGTCGAGGCCTATGTGGATGACATCGTGGTCAAGTCCAGAAAGGCTAAGGATCTCATCAACGACCTGAAGATAGCCTTCAAATGCCTTAGAGGGAAGGGCATCAAGCTCAATCCCGAGAAGTGTGTGTTCAGAGTCCCCCGAGGCATGCTCTTGGGGTTCATAGTCTCAAAACGCGGCATCGAGGCCAACCCGGAGAAGGTTTTGACCGTAACCGACATGGGACCAATCCGAGACCTCAAGGGAGTGTAGAGGGTCATGGGGTGCCTTGTGGCCCTAAGCCGCTTCATCTTGCACCTCGGTGAAAAAGGCTTGCCTCTGTACCGCCTCTTTAGAAAATCCAAACGCTTTTCTTGGACCCCCGAGGCCAAAGAAGCCCTCGACAGGCTCAAAGCACTGCTCACCAATCCTCCCATCCTGGTACCGCCGGCCAGATACGAGGCCCTCTTACTCTACGTCACCGCAACAACCCAAGTGGTCAGCGTTGCCATAGTAGTAGAGAGGTAGGAAGAGGGGCATGCTCTACCCATCCAACGACCTATTTACTTCATCAGCGAAGTGCTCTCCGAGACCAAAACACGATACCTCCACATCCAGAAGCTGATCTATGCCATAGTCTTGGCTCGGCGCAAGCTGTGTCACTACTTTGAGTCCTACCTAGTGACCGTGGTATTGTCTTTCCCCTTAGGAGAGATAGTCCATAACCGGGAGGCCTTGGGTAGGATAGCCAAGTGGGCCATCGAGCTCATGGGGGAAGCATTGACTTTTGCACCTCGGAAAGCGATTAAGTCTCGGGTCTTGGCCGATTTTGTGGCTGAGTGGACCGACACCCAACTGCCACCTGTTCAAATTTAGACAGAATGCTAGACCATGTACTTCGACGGGTCTCTAACAAAGACCGGGGCAGGCACGGGTCTGCTCTTCACCTTGCCCCTTGGAGTACACATGTGCTACATGGTGCGACTCCACTTCGCCGCCTCCAACAACGCAGCCGAGTATGAGGCCCTCGTCAATGGCTTACAGATCGCCATCGAACTTGGAGTATGACATCTCGACATCCGGGGCGACTCATAGCTCGTCGTCGATCAAGTCATGAAAGAGTCAAACTGCCTCGACCCCAAAATGGAGGCATACTGCAAGTTGGTACGTCACCTAGAAGACAAGTTCGACGGTCTCGAGCTCAACCACATCATGTGGAAATACAACGAGGCCGTGGACAAGCTAGCAAAGATGGCCTCGGCACGGGCTCCGGTCCCCTCGAACGTCTTTGCCAGGGACCTCCACAAGCCTTCCATTGACTATGCCTCGGCAATAGAAGAGGGCCCACTAGCCGAAACCACCACAGGGCTCGACGCCCCCTCTGCTGCCGAGACTCTTTCGACCAAGCCCGAGGTCATGGAAGTCAACACTGGGCCTCCCTAGAATGACCAGGACGTGGACTAGCGAATCCCATTCCTTGATTGGCTTGCTCGGGGAGAGCTTCCTAGCGACAGGACCAAAGCCCAATGACTTGCGCGACAAGCCAAAACTTACGTCCTCTGCAATGGTGAATTATACAGGCGAAGTCCCTCCGGTGTCCTCCAACAATGCATCACTACCGAGGTAGGTCAAGCCCTACTTTGGGACTTGCACGCAGGGGCCTATGGGCACCATGCGGCGCCTTGGACACTGGTTGGAAATGCCTTCCGCCAGGGGTTCTACCGGCCGACGGTAGTTGCCAACGCCACCAAGTTAGTACGCTCCTATGAGGGATGCCAGTACTATGCGCGGTAGACACATCTCCCAGCCTAGGCCCTCCAAACCATTCCCATTACATGGTCGTTTGCCGTATGGGGGCTCGACATGGTCGGGCCTCTGTAAAAGGCCCCCGGGGGCTACACCCATCTACTAGTAGTAATTGATAAGTTCTCCAAATGGATCGAGGCTCGTCCGATCAATCGAATCAAATCCGAGCAAGTAGTGCTGTTCTTCACTGACATTATCCACAGGTTTGGGGTCCCCAACACCATCATCACCGACAATGGGACATAGTTCACCAGCAATAAATTATTGACGTGCTATGACGACCACTACATCCATGTGGCCTAGTCAGCCATAGGACACCTAAGGACCAACGGCCAAGTAGAACGTGCCAACGGCATGATCCTACAAGGCCTCAAGCCAAGAATCTACAACCGGTTAAAGAAGTTTGGCAAGAAATGGCTCGCCGAACTCCCATCAGTCATCTAGAGCCTGAGGAACACTCCAAGCTGAGCCATGGGGTTCATGCCTTTCTTCCTGGTCTTTGGAGCCATGGCCATCCTCCCCACTGACTTGCAATATGGTTCCCTGAGGCTACAGGCCTACAACGAGCAAAGCAACCGCACCACCCACGAGGATGCCCTTGACCAACTGGAAGAAGCCCAAGACATCGCGCTACTGCACTCAACCAAATACCAACAAGTCCTACGGTGCTTTCAAGCCTAGCGCATTCGAAGCTGAGACTTGAAGGTAGGTGATCTAGTGTTGAGGTTGGCATAGAGCAACAAGGGCCGCCACAAGTTGACCCCCCCATGGGAAGGGCCGTACATCATCGCCCAAGTACTAAAGCCCGGGACCTACAAGCTAGCCAACAAGAAGGACGAAATCTTCACCAATGCTTGGAACATAGAACAGCTACGTCGCTTTTACCCTTAAATTTCCAAGCATTGTACATATTGTTCCTCAGAATACAATTGAGAAACGTTCTTTAGTTGTTCTAATTTTTCGAGAAACCCCCCTGAGCCCACCGTGGGTCTCGGCAATACGATAACACTGTAAGGGAGACCCAGCTCTACCTCCGCAGAACCGAGCCTCCCTCGGGGGCTAGATGGGGGATTCCCCCCTAAGTCCCCCGCACCATTTTTTAGTCGTTTTTTGAAAAAACTCCTACACCAAACCCTCTAGCATGCTCTAACGAATCGGTTGCGAAAAACCCAAGGACCGAAAGCCCGTCTTAGGGCCGGAAGGCCGGTAGAGTCACGAGACAGCCTAAGCCTCTGGGCTACGTCACTCCCTCACCACCTTTCACCCAGGGGACGGCTTAGGCTCCGAGGAAGTTTTTTGCGAAGAAATCTAATCAGAGACAACAAGAGGGCAGAGGCTCGGAAATACAAGACAAACGATTAAGAAACACGAGTACTTTAAAAGAAAGGCCTCGACGGCAAACGCTTGTGGCCCAAGCGGCCATGTAAACGCTTGTGGCCCAAGCGGCCATGCAAACGCTTGTGGCCCAAGCGGCCATGTACAAAGTTAATTCCTATTCTATTTACATGGCCACTTGGGCCCAGGTCAAGGCTCAGGACCTCCGGCATTGGCAGACGGCGGGAGAGGGACCACCTCCTCTTCAAACAACTTTGCCAGCGCCATGCCAGGGCCTTCCGCCGCCTCTAACAGCTTCGTCACCGCCTCGTCGGCCTTCTCGTCATCATTGGGCAAGACGTAGCCATCGCTGATGGCCTGGAGGTCAACACCGACGTAGTGCGAGGCGATGACGGCCAGTGCACGCTTGACGCCCGTATGCAGCGCTCCTTGGAGCCGCTCACGCACTTGACCGCTTAGTGCAATCAGACGGCTCCCAAGGGAGCTGCCTGACTGAACCCCCTCGACCTCTAGGGCCTTGCAGGTGGCATGGGTGGCACCCTTCAGCGTGTCATGCTCTCTGATCTTGGTCTCGAGCACCGTCTGCACCGCGATAGAAGCCTCGGCTGCCCGGGTGACCTCCACCTCCGACTCTGCGCCACAGGAAACGGAATGGGGTTGAACATGAGGGAAAACAAGTCAAATAGGGACGAAAGCCTATGGGACTCACCCTTGGCCTTTTGCTCCTAGCATCGGGCCTCGACCCGAGAGGCCTCGGCTTTCTCCTTCCAGCGCAGGGCTTCGGCTCGGGAAACGTCAGCTTCCTCCTTCAGGCGCTGGGCCTCGACCCGAGAAGCCTCGGCCACCCTAGAAGCTTCACTCCCTAGCTCTGCATTACACCAGGGAGTTAGGGAGCGAACATAAGAAAAAGCAAATAAAACAAGGGGAATAGGACTCACCCTCGGCCTTTCCCCTCCAAACCATAGCCTCGGTTCGCGAGGCCTCGGCCACCATAAGGGCCTCATCCAAGGCACCTTTTGTCAGCTGGTGCGCACTCTGCTCTGCCCCTAGCTATCCAGCAAGAACCTTGCCTGAGGCCATGGCCTCTCCAGCCCGGTTCCTAAAGGCGTCCCACTCACCGGCCATGCGGGTTAGCTCCTCCTCTAACTCCTTGACAGGGGCGACCTACTCCTAGGCCATGACCGCCTCGACCTTCGCATTGGCACAACGAAGGCGGAGGTCCTCCACCTCTACGCTCCACGCCGATAGGAGCTCGTTGGCACCGGTAAGAAGCCCCTTTTGCCGCTGAAGCTGGTCCTAAACGTCCCTCTCCCGCTGGAGAAAGACCAACTTCCCAAGGGACCAGGTCTCAAGCTCCTGGGGGAAATAGAATAGGGGTCAATCCCTACAAAGAGAACTCAGAAAAAGACCACCGCATGAGAAAAGAAAGCACGAACCTAGGCGACTCCGGGCAGATTGTCGACCACCACGGATAGCGCCGTCCGTAGTGACCGCTCCGCTAGCTGGTGGTACTACTTGAACGTGTCCCAGCGCCTACCCTCGGCCGCATCCTCGAGAGCAAACAGGGGCTCCACCTCAGGGTCGTCCCGGCTCTACCACAGGACACGTGGGTGATCCCACCCGTGGGGCTCGGGTCATACTCGTGCGAGGGCCGAGCTTCCCTTGCCCGGGGTCAGAACCGGCTGTTCCATGGCACTAGCCACCTCGGCGCCGGTCATCTCCTACGCCTAGGAAGTATCATCAGAGGAGATCAGAAGGACCTCGACCTCCCGGGTGCTCTCCCGCAACAACGGCGGGCCTTGACCCAAGGGGGCCACCGAGGCCTCCGCCGCCTTCATCTCCACTTCTTGGGTCGATAGCCTCGCCGTAATCATGTCAGCCTCAGTAGTCCTAGGGGCTCCGGCCTCCGCCATCATGGCCTCAGTAGTCCTAGGGGCTTCGGCCTCTGCCATCGTGGCCTCGGTAGTACCAAGGGCTCCGGCCCCCACCATCATGGCCTCGATGGTCCCGAGGGCTCCGGCTTCCGCTATCATGGCCTCGATAGTCCCAAGGGCTCCGGCCCCCACCATCGTGGCCTTGATGGTCCCAGGGGGCTCCGACCTCCACTATCGTGGCCTCGGTGGTCGCAGGAGCTCCAGCCACCACTGCTGCAGCCCTGGCGGTCCTAGGCACCGCAGCCTCTGTCGCCCCGGCCTGTGAAACCCCGGGGACCTTGATCCCGGTGGCCTCGGCAGCCAAGGGAAACTTGGCCCCGTCCGACCCACGGGCCTCGCCATCATGGGGCGGAGGTGCTCCCTCCCTTGCCTATGTCGGGGCCGCCTCGGCAGCCCCTTCTTGGGTGGCCGGCTCCTTCGGGTCGGCCCTCGCCGATGCCACGCCATGTTGTAGGGCAGCTTGCGCCTCCGCCACCCAGTGGGCGGTGGAGCTGGGGTTAACCTTGAGCGCTTTGAGGGGCGCCAAGGTAGGCACCTCCGTAGGTCGCTTCCGGCTAAGGACAAAACGTTTATAGAATCAGCACGAGACAAAAGAACGAACGGAAAGCGCTACGGCTCCACCCAAAATACACCTACCTCGAGCGGGGCTGCAACTGCTTTGGCACGGCAACCCTTATCTGCAAAGGCGGTGGTGGTGGCAGAGGCACGGCCTCCATGTTCATTGGTGCTGGTTGGTCCTTGACGGACCCCGATGCCCCCTCGGTCCTCTATAGGGGCAGTTGCGTCGCCCCCACCGCCACCTGCTCCACTGCTGCCGCTGAGCCCACCAGGCTGACGGCACACTTGCCCAACACTCGTGCCTCGGGCGTGTCGGCCTTGGCCCTAGGGTGAGCAATAGCCGACCCTGGGACAGCTCCTCCTCCTCCCCCTAGGAGCGCCGGGCTGCTTGCGGACACCCCAGGCACCGTCTCCCCTACATCAGGGAGATGGTCTAGGGGACCCCACCCAATCTCGCCCTCGTCATCTCTGTCCGATGCATCCGTCGATAGCGACGGCGATGGGGACTCCTCCAATGGGAGGCCGTCCTTCCTTTGTTGCCGGTGATGCTCATCTAGTTTCTCGCGCACAAGGATCTGCTTCGTGCGCTTTGCCGCCTTGGCGTCCTTCTATTTTTTCTACGCCTCGGCATGCGCCCAGTTGATCGCCTGCTGCCTCGCATCCTCAGGAACGGGCGGTGGAGAGGCTTGCACGTCCCTCATCCCCTGCAGGAACGATGAACGCGCATGAGGGAATGAGAAATAATAAGGAACGGAGAGGGCTCGAGAGCTGCAGCGGCACATGACTTACTAGTGAAAGGAACCCCCACATCGAACACATCGCGAGGGTGGTCAAACCACTGCCCCTCAGCTTCGCATCCACCGTCTCCCTCACCCGGCATAGAATTTCCTCATCGGAGAGGGCAGAGGCAGACATTCGAATGCCCATGATCGGCTCATCTAGCCTCATCTCGAATAGGCGCCGCCGCCGTGCCATCAGCGGCAGCACCCTCTGGCGGTGGAAGGCGGCCACGACCATAGCCGCGGTAAGGCTGCGGAGGAAGTCCGCCGTCATTATTGCGGAGATAAAACCAGCTCATGTACCATCAACGATTGGATGACGCGAGCTGGGCCAAGATGTAGAGGTGCTGGCGGTCTTGGCGCACTTGGAGAGTGTAGCTACCGGCCCTCACCGCCTTCCTCATGCCCTACGTTCCCGTTGGCTTGGTGGTATGCCCCACCCGAAAGAGATGGAGCCACAACTCCTAATGGGGAGCAATTCCCAAATACCCCTCGCAGACAGCGACGAAGATGACCGCCTACGCGATGGAGTTGGGGTTGAGGTTGTGGAGCTCCACGCCATAGTAGTGCAGGAGCGCCCACATGAATCGGTCCGCCGGAACGCTGAGGCCGCGCTCGTGAAAGGATACAAAGCTCACGACATAACCATCACGAGGCCTCGGCTCTGGCTTGCCCGACGGAGCGATCCACTCCGGCCTGTTGGGGTCAGTCACCGGACGAAGGAGTCCACCGTCGATGAGCGACTGAAGCATCTCCACGGTGATGTCAAATGGATCCCACGGTCCGCCTCGATGACAATGATGTTGCTGGCCATGAGTGCGGTGGAGGGTTCGAATGCGGCGGTGAGTCTGTCTCTCTGTCTCTCTCTCTCTCCCTCTCAGCTCGCCCTTCTCCCTTCTTCTTCCTGGTGCCCACTGCTCTAGCGATGGCTCAATGGAGGTAGAGCTAATACAGGCAAGGTAAGGTGGGGAGGGGCGAGACTCGTTGCGTATTTATGCAGGGTAAAGGCGAAACGGACGGCGACGAAATCAGGGAAGTTTCCCCTAGATCCGGTGCGGTTAATCCTGATCCGATTTTACCACCCATGTGCCCACCTTTTCCTCATTAATTGCGGGAATAGTTACATCCCATCCGCTGACACCATGTCACGCCCGATCGTGGTAGCAACGGGCGTCATTCCATCTCCCCAGAAAATCGCCTCAAAAGGCGCGTTAGCCATTGTCAAGCCGATGGGGGAGACATCCCCCCCACCCTATTCCTTTCAGATGAAGGAACTAGGTGCCGAGCCTATTACGGTCCAGGGGTTCGAAGACTGGGCCCCTAAGGGTTTCGACAGCCGCCCTAAGGCAACAGAGTCAGGGACGACCGCGGGCGAGCCCACATGGGGCTGAGGCCTAAGCAAGCAAAATGCTTGGGACGCCCTAAGTCATATTCGAGACTGGCAGGGAGGTCTCCGAATGGGATCCCACCGTAGGGAGACACTGAGCCACTGGGGCCCAGCGAATGGCCTCGGCACCCACTAGAGAAACCCTCTGGTACTCTTGGAGTGCGTCCCTGGACCACTAGCCAACCCCTAGCGAACGGGGCACGGGCCTCCACTCAGACTCACCCAATAACAGTTCACCGGAAATGCCACCGCTCACACCCATCAAGGGTAGCTTGGCATATTCCACCCCTCCTTCTGAATAAAAAGGAAGCGCGAGGGTCGTACAAAAAGCTAGGGGAACCCCTGACGGCCTTCTTGCTCTGTGTAGAGGCTAGGGGGCTCCACCTACAACCTTGCTGAGACCCAGTGACCTAGGCTCACGCACGAGGGGGCTCGGCAAAACAACCCCTCCTTCCGAACAAAAAGGACGTGCGATGGTCGATTCAAAAAGTTAGGGGAACTCCTGATGGCCCTCTCGCTCCGTGCAGAGGCTAGGGAGCTCCTTCTATAGATATGTTGAGACCCCATGACCCAGGCTCGCACCCAAGGGGGGCTCGGCAAACAAGCCCTCACACGCGAGGGGCGTACAAAAAGCCAGGGGAACTTCTGATGGCCCTCTCGCTCCGTGCAGAGGCTAGGGACTCTTCCTGCAACCTTACCGAGACCCAGCAACTTAGGCTCGCACCCGAATGGGCTCGGTAAACAACCCCTCCATCTGAACAAAAAGGATGTGTGATGGTCTAACAAAAAAGTCAGGGGGACCCCTGATCGCCCTCTCGCTCTGTGCGAAGGCTCGGGGGCTCCTCCTACGCCCAAGACAAAGACAAGTGACCTAAGCCCGCGCTAGAAGTGTTGTTACAAACATGATAAAGGGCATCGAGCCTATTACGGTCTAGGGGTTCGAAGACTGGGCCCCCCTAGGGTTTTGATAGCCGCCCTAGGGCAACAGAGTCAGGGACAAATATGGGTGAGCCCACGTATGGCCAAGGCCTAAGCAAAAGATCGCTCGGGATGTCCTAAGTCATGTCCAAGACCGGTAGGGAGGTCTCTGAATGGGATCCCACCGTAGGGAGGCACCGAGCCACCAGGGCCCAGCGAACGGCCTCGACACTCACTAGAGAAACCCTCTGGTACTCTTGGAGTACGTCTCTAGACCACTAGCCGACCCCTAGCGAACGGGGCACGGGCCTCCACTCAGACTTACCCAATAACAGCTCACCAGAGATGTCATCGCTCGCACCCACCGAGGGTAGCTTGGCATATCCCCCCTCCTTCTGAGCAAAAAGGAAGCATGAGGGTCGCACAAAAAGTCAGGGGAACCCCTGATCGCCCTCTTGCTCCGTGTAGAGGCTCGAGGGCTCTTCCTGCGACCTTACCAAAACCCCGCGACCTGAACTCGCACTTGAGGGCTTGGCAAATACGATAAAAACTTCTCACTCAATACGAAAAAAGCCCCTAGAGGAGTAAATCCACTCCTCCAGGGCCTCGAGGGCTACACCCGGTGGGTGCGTTCACGCGCACCCACCGAAACCTCAAAAAGCAAAACACAATCCCTATAGGAGCGGCTACAAGCCAAGTCTCGACAAACCCTTAGGGAGAGTACTTGCACTCCCCCTAAGGCTCGGGGGCTACTGTCGGGTACCATAAAACAGGGTACCCCGAGCGTACACCAAAAGAGTCACTTAAACCCCATCAGCAACGAAGCCAGAAGGTAAGCCGTGGGTTCACCACTGGCCCCGTCCGAGCCCACCGGCTCTCCGCCTTGCCTTAGGCCTCGCACGAGGGGTCTCGACGCCTTGACGAATCTTTGCCTCGCATGAGGCCTCTCGCGGGAGGCCTCGACAAGAGCCCAATCTTCGTCTCACCCGAGGCCTCGTGCATACAGCCTCGAACAAGACAGTGATTCTCCATATCGCTCGAGGCCGGCTTATTAATAACCCATCGCTCCCGCCTCAACCAGTCTTCCCGACAGCGTGTCACGTCCCATTAATGCGCCAACCACTCCCACAATCTCAGCCGGACAACGGCTCGACACCATGGAGTGGCCGATGGGACAAGGAGTCGCATCAACGTCATACCAGCTAGAACAAGGCGCAGTGGGGATTATCGGCCACTGTGTTCTGGCGCTGTGCCCACGATCAGTACCTAAACTACACTGTGCCCCATAACCCTCACCCCGAAGACAACGCGGCATGGGAAGTCTGGTCCGAGTCATCATCGCCTCCAAATCAGCATGCCAGATCAACCGCTCCCTCCGAGCCTCGACACTCTACGTCAGGGCCTCGGCTATCTCAAGATTCACGTCTACCGAGACCCCCTCACGACAGTTCGGCATAGGCACCAACCGAGCCTCGGCTTCGCGCGCCGTCAATCTACAGCGACCCAGAAGTCGACCGCCGCGCTCGCTTCGAGGTAGCCCTAGAGCTCCCATGACGCATAGGATCGGATGTGACCAGCATGTCGCCCCAATGCTTCAAGGACGGACCACTCCAACGACCATGCCGCCATAGGAACAGGCTACAAGGCTCGGACACGCTGCCTCCGTTCACACGACGCCGTATAGTTAGCACCCATACTACCCTTGTCCCCCCTTCAACTATAAAAGGAAAGGACTTGAGCCATTTCTAGGGGACGAACACATGCGCGCACAAGCAACACTCTGTAACACGCACGCTCCCTCGCTACCTGAGAGCAACGTCTCAAGCAGCCCGCATCACTCCATGCTGAGACCTAGGACTAGCTCCCTCTCTCACCCAGCTTGTAACCCCCTACTACAAGCACTTTGGTGTAAGGAATACAAGATCGATCTCTCAGACTGGATGTAGGGCACCGATTGCCCGAACCAGTATAAACTTTGTGTCTCTTTGCATCACCATCCAGGATCGGGAACACGCAGTACAAATTTACTGGTTGGTTGAGGACCCCCCAGTTCAAAACACCGACAGCTGGTTAGGGCTAAACAACTTCTTAGTGGATAACTTGTGGGCTTAGGGTGTATGGTCCCACAGTTTTGGGCTCTCGATTTTTTAGGATAGAACGAGTAAGCAGTAGATAAAAGGTAGAAATATATACTACAAATATCTTTTATAGAGTCATCCGAGTACCATTTTAGATAACTAACCTGACTCAATATACTAGTGTAAAACACAGAGTGTAAATCAATAAAAACAAAAACAGGGGACAACAAGCCCGTCATGCTAGAACCGAGCCATCAGGATGCCGCTCATCATGGATCCTCAAGAGAGGATCTTGCTGGAGCCATGAAGATTCATTGGCCGCTGCTCAAAGTTTATGCTCCTCATCCAGCCTGGCCACTTTGGTCTTTTGTAATTGCAAGCCAATGTCACTCCACACCGATCACCATAGATCTAGCTACGTCGACCTCATCCTCTACTGAGCTAGTGTATATCTCTCGAGACTTGGGAGAGAGAGAGAGAGGGGGGAGCAGAATAGGCGATGACGGCGATGATGATTCACGCATTAGAGATGTAGAAGAGATGTAGCAGTGATCTCACCGGCCCAATACCACTTTGGCCTCATTAGCGGTGGTGGATAAGGCATGGTATAGATCCGCTGCCTTGGCTTTGTCGTGCGCCACCGCTAGATCTCCTAGGGAGATGGGAGAAGGACGATCTAGCTAGATCTGTTATCACCTTGGCCTCGTCGTGCACCGCCACCTTGGCCTTATTGTGGGGTGTTGGGGGGCAAAGAAGGAGCAAGGGGCGTGTGAGGTGGACGATGGGTGGGAGTGTCAAAGGTGAAGGAATACGTGGAGGACTGCAGGGTGCCAAAGGAGGGTGCATGGGCATGCAAGACATAATCGGGTGTAAGGGGGAGGGTTGGGAAGAGGGGGCAATTCAATTATGATGGAAGTGTTGAACCAGCTTGGCTTATTAGTGTTTCCAATGAACTAGGGCCTCTTTTTGTTAGCCCACTTCTGTAAATTAATCCTATTTATAGGGCGGTTTTTATAACCTATCTATATTCGTAAAATGGATCCAGTGCCTCCCAAAATTGCTGGGATCTTTGAAGACAATAATTTTTGGCTCACCTCTATTATTTAGAGGGCATTTCTCTATAAATTTATTTAATACATAGTAGTGATAAGTAGTGAGCACATGTTCTAGTAGTATTGAGGTTTGGGCCTCAGCTTTCACCATTTCAACCTTTGATGTCTCCTACGACCTTGAACTACCATCTTAGTTTTATTCTGGTTTTCGTCCTCAAACTTCAAAACTAGACATCTTAACCCTCCCCCTCTTCAACTCTTCAAAACCATTTAAATTGCCTTTCTACCCTTTAAAGTGCTTTTCTAGAAAGTTTCATCCTTTTTAGTAAAAAAACCCAGTAAATATCATATAGGGTTTTGAAACCATGAAAATTGTCTCTAAGCTTCTAAATTCCAATAAAAATCCTAGAAACATCAAACATATTATGACACAAGGAAAACCCGACTAAAATATTTAGAACTATTGAAAGCATATCTTAAAAGCTTCCAAAAGTTATGTTTTAGTCCATGAAAATGGTTAAAATATATCTAAAAAATCTAGCAAATTCCCAAAACCTTTCAATCATTCTGTAAGCATGCTTTTGAAAATTTTGCACAATAAAAACATGAAATATAACCAGCATAAATATATTCAACATCAGTATTTTGCATTCTTGTTGGTACATCTTATATTGTTGTTAATAAAGTTTCTAAACACATTTAAACATCATTAGAATATTTTGGAATTTTCAGATTTTTATGGACATTTTTTTCCATTTTTATAGAGCTATAAATATAATCTTTGGAAGTTTTAATAGATATTTTCATGAGCTCTAAATATTTATCTTAGTTTTTATCCAAATTATATCTCTATATTTTTCTCGGAATTTTAAGAAGACCAAAAACTTTTTTACGGTTTAAACATTTTTAGGAATTTACCATATTTTTAACTAAAAAAGAGGAAGCCACCTCGGAAAACACTTCTAACCTAGGATGAGTGACCGCGAACAATTCTACCAATCACAGAAGCACCAAGCCTATGAAAGCATGAACTATGAAGTAATGAATCATGAGATAATAAATCTCAACTAAGGCCTAGTTTAGTTCTAAAAAATTTCATCCCAAACTATCACATCGAATCTTGCGACACATGCATGGAGTATTAAATATAGACGAAAAAAAACTAATTGCACAATTTGGTTGAAAATCGCAAGACGAATGTTTTAAGACTAATTAGTCCATGATTAGCTATAAGTGCTACAGTAACTAACATGCGCTAATGATGGATTAATTAGGCTTAATAAATTCGTCTCGCAGTTTCCAGGCGAGCTATGTAATTAGTTTTTTTTTATTAGTATCTGAAAACCCCTTCCGACATCCCCGAAACATCCGATGTGACATCCAAAAATTTTCATTTCATGAACTAAACACAGCCTAAACTGTAAAGATAGGCTAACGGCACGTGAAGTTTAGAAACAATCTCCAAAAGGTCTTTTTTTTCACCGGAAGCGTTAGAGAACAATATGACATCACGAGGACATTTGTAGTGCTAAATTGGATAGAGCAAAAATTATTACAGGCCAATCTAACACTCACTATTTTGCAAAAAAAAATTGTTGGGGGGGGGGGGGGGTCAGGGGGGGGTCAGGGGGGGGTTGGGTTGCATATGCACCCCCATACACAAGGCAGCTTTGCCCTTGCTTAGCCGGATCAACCTGTGGGGTGTGCTTGCTCGGCAAGTGCCTCCGCCTCGGTCGCACGACTCCGCAGCTACCCACCGACAGTGCCGGTCCTGACATTTTTAGGGCCTAGAGCAAAACTAGATCTCACGGCCCTTTAGTATAAAGATCAAAATAATATATTAATATTACTAAACACATGTATAAACAGAATATTACCTATAAACAGTTAAAGAGTATCAAATGCAATATTCATATCAAATAAATCATAATATTAAATTACTTTAAAATTTTCTTCAATGTCTTCTACATGGTTGATTATATACACTAATAGCAATTATATCTAATTCGTATGGATTTCTTGATGTGCTTATATGACTTTTAAAGAATTTATCATTTGATACTCTCTATGACTGCAACAATTCATCGATTCGTTTTCTCTTTATTTTCTCACTGCCGAAATTTGGTATGAATAAACTAATTGCAATTGGAAGAAAAGAAACGATGCTGAAATTTTAAAGAGAGAAATGATATGATTACTAATGCAATTGGAAAGGCAGAAGCTCTCGGTTTATACCTGCAGTCTTCTTCCTCGTTGAGGGGCCGTTTGCCAGGCCCAAATGGCCAATTGACAATGAATTATAACTAATAACTACTCCCTCCGTCCCTAAATGTCTGTCGTTTTCGTTTTTTGAGAAACAATTTTGACAAATTATATATTAAAAATATTAATATTTATAATACATAATTAATATCATTGATAGATATTTGAATCTAGTTTTTTAATAAATTTATTTGGAGATACAAATGTTGCACGTATTTTCTATAAATCGAGTCAAACTTATCGGCACATAAATCATGGCGACACACGTTTAGGGACAGAGGGAGTAGTAGCTAGCTTCTTAGGTGCTACAACAAATATATACTAGTAACTAATAATACATACTATATACCAAGTATATTGCTACCTACGTCACTACATGTACTAGTATCGGAGGCCCCTTGGTCCCAGGGGGCCTAGAGCGGCTGCCCCGCTCGCCCCCCTCCAGGGCCACCGATCCAGGCCGGATCAACTTTTGGGTGTGTTCATTGGGCATGTGCTTCCGTCTCGGTCGCATGACTCTGCTGCTGCCCACCAATCTAGGCTGCAGGCCAAGTGGAAGCACCACCGATCCAGGCTGCAGGTCGGGTGGAAGTTGATCGCCATACATTGCCTCCGCACCCATGTTTTTGAGGCGTCGCCTAATCGTCGCCTAGGCATCGCCTAGGCGCCAAGGCGTGCTCGAGGGCCTGGGCGTCATCCTCGCCACGACCTCAGCCTGTATGGCGTCCGCCTCAGCAGATTAGGCGTCGCCTAGGCACGAATGGCGTCGGGCGGACGCCTAGAGCTCTCCAGCGGACGCCATAATCTAATTCGCAGGGGAGGGCACGAAATCGAGTGCGTGTCTGCGGGAAATCGGACGCGGCGCGGGGAAGGGCACGAAAATGACCGTGGCCCGCGGTAAATCGACCGCGCGGGCGTGGGAATTGCGACCTACGCGTGGGAAATCAACCGCCTGAGCCATTACCGCGAGGGGGCGAGGGGAGACCGGGAGAGAAAGAGAGAAGGCGGCGGGCGGACCTCCTGCTCCGCTTCGCTGCTCCTCCGCTCGCCAGCTTGAGTCCACCTGCCGGCCTCCCCTTCCGAGAAGAAGTTGCCCAGGGCGAGGGGAGACTGGGAGAGAAAGAGAGAAGGCGGCGGGCAGACCTCCTGCTCCGCTTCGCTGCTCCTCCGCTCGCCAGCTCGAGTCCACTGGCCGACCTCCACCGAGAAGAAGCTGCCTCCACTCGCCAGCTCGAGCCCCCTCCAGCATTTGCCTCCGGTCATGCGCTGCCGCCTGTGGTATGCCCCTGCCTACTCTGCTTCTGTGAATATAGTAATGCCTCGTATGCCTGCTGCTCTGCTTTTGATCTGAATATTGTATGCCTCGTTCTCATGCTCTGCTATTGACCTCAATCGGAATATTGTATGCTCAAGCTAGATGCCTGTCCCTGCCTCCTCCCTTCTCTAATATTTATTCTGCACTCTGCTGTCTGCTCTGCTTTTGCTAATGCTTGCTTTTTATATTATATGGGTACTCACATATACAAATGCCTACTTGTGCTTGGGCTGTCACACACCCTGCTACAACACAAAGCATAGATCTTTCTTTGATCCCAAGACTGATCCAGCAAGCAACATGGCAAGCACAGTTGAAGTACCTGAGTATGATCCCAAGATTGATCCAGCAAGGAAAGCAAAGTCCAATGATCTAGGCTGGAAATATGGCTACTGGTAGGACCCTGCTAGGAGAGACTGGGTGACATGTATCCTGTGTGGACATGAGGGTTCAGGAGGCATAAAGAGGTTCAAGCAACATTTGGCTGGTGGATATGGAGATATTATCCTTTGTCCAAAAGTTAGCACTGAAATTAGGAAAGAGATGGAAGCTTACTTGCAAAAGAAGAGAAGAAGGCCTTTGTACTTGGATGGTATTGAGGAGGATGGGGAACCAGAAGATGAAATTATGGAGGTAGCAGCTGCAGATGTACAAGTAGCAGCAGCAGCAAATGCCACACCAAAAGTGGCTGCAAAAAAACCAAGTTCTGGGATAGCCGCTAAGAAAAGGCATGCTATCTTCCAATTCAAGGCTTCAACAGCTAGCAGTGTCAATTCTACACCAAAGACACCAAAGACCAATGCAACAAAGTTAGTTGTTGGTATGCTTAGAAGAACACCTGAACAGATAGTAGATCAAAGACGTGCAAAGGACTTTCAGCCCACCATTGAGTCTAGCACAAAGACTAAGGAGGAGAAGCAATATGTGGATATGTAATGGGCACTGTGGTTCATGGAGTGTGGTGTAGACTTTAATGCAGCAAATTCAAGGCAATTTGAAATTGCTTGTGAGGCAACAACCCAATATGGTTCAGGGTACAAGCCTCCAACTAACCAGCAGCTTGGTGACCCTTTGCTCCAAGAATGTGTTAAGGTGACAAGTGACATGAGGAAGGACCATGAGCAGGCCTAGAAGCAATATGGTTGTACACTAATGTCAGATGAATGGACTAATATGAGAGGGCGCCACCTCATTAATTTTCTTATGAATAGCCCTGAGGGAACGTACTTTCTGGAGTCAGTTGATGCATCAAGTGAAGTTCATAGTGCAACAATGCTAGCTGATTTGTTACAGGAGAAGATTGAGGACATTGGAAGGGACAATGTTGTTCAAGTTGTGACCGACAATGGCGCTAACTATAAGGCTACTAGTAAGATCTTGATGGATAGGATTCCCACACTGTTTTGGAGTCCTTGTGCTGCACATTGCTTGGATCTGATGTTGGAAGAAATTAGGAACTTGAAGGCATTCAAGAAACCTATTGCACGTGCTAAGCGTGTCACCAACTTCATTTATAGGCATGGAAGGCTTCTTAGTGCAATGAGGGCTTAAACAGGTGGGACTGATCTTGTTAGGACAGCAAAGACTCAATTTGCCACATCATTTCTGACATTGAAGAGTTTGTACAAGAACAAGGATGCCTTGAAGAGCTTGTTTGTTAGTGAAGCATGGACTGGGAACAACTTGTGTACAACTGCAGTAGGTCAACAAGTGCAAGACATTGTGCTATCTACTGAGAACTTAGTAGAAGATTGCCTAAGAGCTTCAGCCCCACTCTTAATTGTTTTGAGGGCTGTTGATGGTGATGAGAAGCCTGCAATGCCAAAGGTATGGGCTCTAATGAATCATGCAAAAGAGAGGATAAAACAAAGCTTCAATATACCAACCAAGGATGGCCTACTCAAGAAGATCATGGAAATTATTGAGAGGCGTTGGGTGAAACAAATGGACCATCCATTGTATGGGGCTGCACTATATTTGAACCCGGAATTTTTTTTCCTCTGATAAAAGCTAATGATGATGTCACTGTTGGGTAGCTAAGAGGTTGTTTTATTGAAGTGCTTGGAAGAATGATACCAGATGTGGAAACACAAATGAAGATCAATAGGCAGGCCATTGAGTATGAAGAGCAACGTGGAGAAGCCTTCTCAAACAAAATGGCAAAGGAAAGCTATGACAAAATGAATCCTCGTAAGTGTTGTTTATCTCAGCTTGTAAATTTCAGCAACTTAATTGCATTCCAAACACCTAATATGTGTTGTCCTTTTCATCCAGTTGATTGGTGGCCGAGCCATTAAACTACAAAGACTTGTTAAGCGTATAGTTAGTCTTTGTGCTTCATCCTCAGGATGTGAGAGATGTTGGAGTACCTTCAGTCATGTGAGTATCCTTGTGACTAACAGTTTATATTTAGATGCATACAATCTGATTTTTTGTTTTGCTTCCCATCTGATTTTTTTGTAGATGCATACAAAGAAAAGGAATAGGCTGTTGCACAAGAGATTGAATGATATTGTCTTTGTTTCATACAATTGGAAGATGAGAACAAGGTTTTAGCTTAGGCGTGAGAAGGCAGGCAAGAAATATGACCCCTTGGTCATTGAGGAGTTCGATTGGGACAATGAATGGGCTGATTCATTGCATGTGCCTGTTCCGGGTGCTCGAGGGTCTGATGCTGTTGATGACCTCACATGGCAGCATGTTGATGAAGCCATCGGTGCATCACAAGCGCTGCAGGGTCGTAACCTTCCTAGGAGAGCTGCTGCTCCTGTTCAGTATTATAGATGCCCCAGAAATGTTCCTGCTGCTGCTGCTGCTGAAGATGGCGAAGAGGAAGACGAAGTTGAAGACCCACATGATGATGCAGAAGTGAGCGAGTGTGAAGAAGCTGGCAATGTTCCTGCTACTGATCAAGACAACGCTGCTGATCTTGATGAGTTTGATGATGGATTTTGAGTGCTAAAACAGAGATTTGCACTTAGCCCTTCTGTGTCCTACACCCTTGTCCTACACTCATGTTGTATGGCTTTGGTGTAGTTGACTAGTAATTAGAATGCTTTAGAGTCCAGTACTTCAGACTTTTAGTCTCTAAGTTTGTGGACTATTAGAGACAAACTATGATGTCATTTGTCATGCTCATGCATGAACTAATGCACTAAGCCACTAATGCTTGCTAATTTGTTGTATTGCCTCTTGTGTATTGTTTCTTATTTAATTCTCAGCAGCTGGTAACAATATAACATGTTCATTTACATTTCTTCATGTCATAGATTGCTGAATTTTGGAATTGTCATGTAGTTTGCTTCAAGGGGGATGGATGCTACATGGGAGAAGAGCTTTTGGAAAGGGAAGAAAGGAACCTGGGCTCTAGAATTGGGAACAAACCAGGTATGTATGTGCTGCACTTACTATATAAAACTCTAGCTTACAGCGCCTTACAACGTGTGTATGGCGTCGCCTAGGTGTCTGCCATAAACGCCTAGGCGTTGTGAAGGGGGTCGGGCGCCGCGCGCCGCGGCGCCTCAAAAACATTGCTCCGCACGATCGCACACTTTTGCTAACTCTCCAAAGAATGCAACAGAGAACTAGTGAAGGGACAATGCAATAGAGAAGAGGATTCTCTTAGTCTAAAGGAGTTCACTTTTCAATTGAAATGTCATGCAACTACTAGGCACTAAAGTCCCACTAGCGCATAAGGCGTTGGCGTCCTGACTCACATACACCATTTTAGGACTTGCGTAAACCTTTCTGTTGGGCCTGAGTTGTCTAGACCAATACGTGGTTTCGTGCTGGATGAGATTGCAGCCTGACAATCTTCCATTCAAAAACGGCAAAAGAAATCAGCGAACAAATCTACCAATCACATAAGCACTGACCCTATGAAAGTATGGACTATGAAGTAATGAATCACAAGATAATAAATCTCATGTAAATTGTAAAGATAGGCTAACAACACACAAACCCCGTTTTGATCTTAGCCCTATCACATTGGATCTTGATACCAATTAGGATAATTAAACATAGGTTAATTACAAAACTAATTGCACAGATAGAGGCTAATTCAGGAGATAAATATATTAAGCCTAATCAGTTCATGATTTGACAATGTGGTGCTACAGTAAATAGTTACTGATGATGGGTTAATTAGCTTTAATAGATTCATCTCGCGAACTAGCTCAGGGCTTCTACAATTAGGCCCTGTTTGGATCCCATGGCAAAACTTTAGCACAACACTTTTAGCCTTTTTTACCATAAGGATCCAAACAAAGGGCTAAAAGTGAGCAAATGGCTAAAAACTAGGTTAAAATCCATGGGTATATGACCCTCGGTATCCACAAGACAAGGCATGGGCCGCACCATCAGAGGTGGCCTAGCCCACAAGATCAAGGCATGCACGGCACTGGTCGACGTGCACCGCAAGATATTGTATAGTATCAAATATGATACTTTCCTTGTAACCCTACCCCTTCAGAGTATATAAGGAGAGGCATGGGTCCTCTAGTGGACATCGATCTATATATATCTCGATGCAATACACCAAAGACACAAGACGTATGGGATTACGTCGATCAGACGGCCCGAACCTGTCTAAATCGCTGTCTCTGCACCTTGTGTCACCATCCGGTTCCTGATTACGCGCACCTCCACCGACAAATCTACCTTCGTGGGATACTCCTCGGAGGACTGCCGAGCATCTTTTGTCGACAGTTGGCGCCCGCCGTGGGGCTCGTGCGTGCTGATCCCTGACGAACCAGATGACATACCTCAAGATCAACAATCTTTGCGGCAACTCGGCGGATCGCGTCGACATCCTTCGACAACCACGGCGCACATCTTCGTACGCGGATTGACACTGCCAAGCTCCGACTACGTCCGTCCTACTCCAACACGAGATCAATTTCGTTCTAGCCGTCAAGCGAGCCGCTAAGCGAGCTGCCCGCGTCGCCGACCAGATAACGCCATACGCCACTGACCAGACGTTCTGTCTAAAGCTAAGTCACGCTTTAATATTTTTCTAAATATTCTCCAATCTTCGTATATCGCCTTAATGTTTCTTTGAGTTGCTTTCTCCATATTTGCTCTCCAAACAATTTTCTTTCATGTATACTATCTTAGAGATGACATACAGCTAAGTCTAAGGCAAATCCCCGAACAGTCATGTTGATGCTCAGATGTCCCTAGAGACGGCCCTGTCTTCGGCTCCTTCCTACACGTGCACGAGCGTCTGCCCTCTACGTTATGGGTGGTCGGCAGCGGCTCCTTAGCGACACTTTGTTCTTCCTACACGCACACGGGCTCCGCGCTGCACGTTATGGTTAACGGGCTAGCTAGGGCTGGAGACTCAGCACACACTAACTGGTCGGGCGATTTGTATTAAATATAAATACATCTTCACGCCAACTGATCGTCGAGCTGCATACGCTATTTCATCACTATTGTTGATTCTTCTCCGGAGTTCATATATTTTACATCATATACTACCTATTCTACACATTTGTATTGTAGGATCATCGTCCAGGTGATTGGACCACCTGGTGCTCGAACTTCTCCACCGATCAACTGGTCGAACCACTAGGTTCATGGACTTCATCGCCGACCAGTTGATCGGACTGTTTATCGCTAGCTACGCCGGGGACTCCTCGGTGCTCAGATATCGTCAGCTACGCTGGAGACTCCTCGGTGCTCGGATCTCGCTAGCTACGCCGGGGACTCCTCGGTGCTCGGATCTCGCTAGCTACGCCGGGGACTCCTCGGTGCTCGGACATCGTCAGCTACGCCGGAGCTGAGGACTTCCTTGGTGGTCGGATCTTGCTACGTCTCATTGGTGTGCTATCAAGCTGCTCCATGCTGTTCGGATCAGGGTGCTGATCTTGGGCAACATGTCTGGGGTCTTGATACGCGCATGTCAGATGACATCGGCAAGCTTTCAGACTTCTTTTCTTTGATCCTGATATAAGATTCATTCTTCATCTTTCAGCAGACTCGGGGACTAAGTGGCTACACTTCACCTAACGATGAATGTAGTGCTTATTTCTTGATTTACCCTCCTTATTGACGAAGTCTAAGTGGCTAAACTTCTCCAAAGTAGAAAAACTTTCAAATTTTATCTTAAGCCCCTTACATCCTTCTAGCAAGCCTTATTTGGCTAAGTCCGAGGTCTTCTAACTAGTTAAACTGGTCGGCTTCGGCCTTCACTGCCTAGGTCACCAGTTAAACTGGTCAGCTTTAACTTCCACTGCTCGGATCATCAGTTAAACTGATCGACTTCATGTCAAAGTGCTCGGACTTGTTCAAGACAACGTTGCTCAAAGGATACAAGGAGCTCAGGGACTAGCTGTGGGAATATGACCCTCGATATCCACAAGACAAGACATGGGCCGCACCATCAGAGGTGGCTCAGCCCACAAGATCAAGGCGTGCACGGCACTGATCGACGTGTACCGCAAAATATTGTATAGTACCAAATATGATACTTTTCTTGTAACCCTACCCCTCCAGAGTATATAAGGAGAGGCAGAGGTCCTGTAGTGGACATCGATCTATATACATCTCAATGCAATACATCAAAGACACAGGACGTAGGACATTACGTCGATCAGACGGCCCGAACCTATCTAAACCGCTGTCTGTACGCCTTATGTCACCATCCGGTTCCTAATTACGCGCACCTCCACCGACAAATCTACCTTCGTGGGATACCCCTCGGAGGACCGCCGAGCATCTTTTGTCGATAAATTCTTTCGCTTCCAAAGAGACCCTAAACTGGGTTAAACTCCCTCGGGACGGGCGCTGAACGCTCTATACCCCTTGCCGCTCGCATGTATGGCTTTGCATGGATAATTAAATGAGGGTAAATTAGTCATTGTGGATTAGAGGACTAAAGTTTAGCCCACGGATCCAAACAGCACAGCAGAACTAAAATTTAGAGGCTAAACTTTAGTCCTAGAACTAGTAATCCAAACACCACCTTAGTTTTATAATTAGCTCATATTTAATTCTCTTAATTAGTCTCCGAATATTTCATATGACAAGGACTAAACTTTAGCCAAGATAAGACACACCCTTAAAACAACTCATTGTTTCAGCAAACCGAACCGTGGTCCGCGCTGGACGTTGATTTTCGAGCTAACTTGGTTTGGTGCCGGAAATGAAATCACGGCAAGAGACAGGGCTAATGGTTGGTTCTGTCTACTATATTTAGTATATCTATGAGCATGTTTGGTTTCTATAAATCAGGTGCCTTATTAAATTAGGTGACTGAAAACCAATGACTTATAAATCATGTTTGTTTGGTTGTACATGACTTATAACCAGTGACTTATAAATCATATTTATCTGTCTTATTAAATTAGGTGACTGAAAACCAGTGACTTATAAATCATGTTTGTTTGGTTGTACATGACTTATAACCAGTGACTTATAAATCATGTTTGTTTGGTTGTACATGACTTATAAGCTCATTAAAAGTGTGGACCCTACGTAGAAAAGGGTGACTTATAAGTTGGTGGTGTTTAACAAAATAAGTCACTTATTTTACTTTTTAACTTACAAGTAGATGACTTATTTAGAACCAAACATGTCTTATATTTAGTATATTGAACCAATAACACTGCGGACATCGAACCGAGGGAGGTGAGTGAAAAATCACATCTTGTTTTAGGTTCGAACCGTGGAGAATAAAATATTGAATTACAGCGACAGGCTTACCTGCAGATACGCCTGAGGCAAAGCAAACATACTATATTGTGGATCCACTCATCGACGCTCACACGCTAGGGAGGAAGAACCGTCCTCAACGTCGACTTTCACAAGACAGGCAGTCATGGCAGCACTGGAGCTGCCCTTAGAAACAGTCTCCAAAAGGTCTCATTTTTCACTTGAAGCGTTAGAGAAAAAATCTGACATCACGAGAGCATTTCTAGTGCAGAATTGGAGCGAGCAAAAATTATTACAGTTACAGGCCAATGCCTTCCTTGCTTTGCAGAGATTCCAGAATTGTAAAAGGTGTTCTAGTGCTATGCACTATGCAGACGTGCAACTAAACTATTCCAACGCCCAAAGCCAAAAGATTACCACGAACTGTATTACTCTTCACTTGCTGATTCGGTTGGTGTGCTGCAAAGAAACAGAGCATGGATTGTTGTCAGAATCATCGAAGTTGTCACGCATAATCAATAGAACAAAGCCAATTCGAAACATGTCCTGAACTTCTAATGCTCATCATGCCTAAATTTGATAGTTCTAACAGATAGGAGTGGTCAATGGCAAAGGATTCAGAATTCTTTCACACCCAACACATATTATATGATGGGCGTGAACATAGCTAACTAAAGTGTACGCGTATCAGGAATTAAAAACAGCCACCTCACTGGGTTAATGATGGATGTGTATTAAGAACTGAAAAATAACCATTCTTAATGGAAAGACAAAACAGAAGCATGGAACCAAAGGAAAGATATCTAGTAAACCATTAGAGGCAGCATTTTTTTTCATGTGATCAGTAAATATAGTACCAACAGAGGTAACCTTCAGGTTCTAGTTTATACTACAGAACTAACAGGAGGGATAAATATGCAAAAGAACAAACAAGCTCTGATGTAATTTCGGGTCAGTAAAAATATGTATGCAGAATGATCTGATATGATAGCAACATGAAGGAAATAAAGATCAACAGAGGCAAACTGGTAGTCACAGTTCGTCAACTCTGCGTCTGCTATGCTTCAGCAGTGTTTGCAGTTTCCACAACCATGCAATGACACCTCCAGCCTAAGTTGTATATACAAACAGAGAAATCTTTCGCAAAAAAGTTACAAATAAAGACCACAGTAACAATTCTGTAATGCAGTGGAGGAAATAACCGTGCAAAAATTTAGGGCAAAATGCAGTCTGATCTGAGCAATAAGTACATTGCAGGATAATCTAATACAGCGGTATGATGAATAGAAAGGAAATGAGGACCAATACACCCATTTGTTTCTAGAAAGAAGGACAGATACAAGAGACCTAGACTGGTGTCGCCAGACCAATATCAAATCATGGCAAACTCTGAAAAATTAATGTCCACTATTTCTATTTTTTGCACTAATTTAGCAGTCAGAGACCAAGTAACCATTATGTGCTGCACAAGAATACATGGTGATCTCAATTCCATACACTTCGTATGTTCGATTTCTCTGGGTATTGTCTCCAGTTCAAATTACAAACTACCACTGAGATGCAAATGCAAAACTGTAAACACATTGTTGCTCTGATGACTGATCAAATACAAAGCTGTAGCTACAGTTAAAAAATTAGACCTAACTGCTGTTAAAAGTGTATTTCCGTAGCAGAAAAGAAAAGCCATAAGTTTACTCTATCTTCATTTGCTGCTAGAGACAAATCATAAAGAAACTAAGCTCAAAATTCCAATTGTTCAACATGATTGTCCACTATCTCGAAGTTTGGCAGTAGCATAGCATACAGACCCAAAAGCCATTATGTGTTGGACAAAAACAATTAGCGATATGCATAATCCCCCAGTTCAAGTTCTCTATGGATCATGCACAATCCAAACAACCACACAGATGGAACAAAACTTGTAACACTATTACTACTGATCAAACAAGACAAAGTTATTTTGACAAAAAACAAAGTAAAACACTCAAAGGCTAGAAAGAAGATCACAGCTTCACAACCTTATAGCCCTCGTACTCCTCGTCTTCCCAGTCATTGAAATCGCCAAATGCAGCCTCTTCACTGCAATGAATGAGCCGTAACAGACAGCAACATTAACAACAAAATCTAAAATCACACGATCGTCGACACAAAACCGAAACGAGCAAATCTAAGTGGTGCACCATTGTCGCATGTAGTCCGGGCTGCTGCTCCCGACGAGGCGGAGGGAGCGCTTCCCCGCGTTCTTCCTGCACGCCGACGACGCAAACACCACGAATCAAAACCATCCAAATCAGTACCAAATAAATCCCCCAAACTTTATCGCCAAGCGGGCGTTACAAACCAACAAGCAGGAGCGCAAACATCCAACACAACATACCCGGGGTGCGGACGGCGGCCGATGAGGGGGCGGCGATCGAAGGGCGACTTGAAGCGGACGTAGCGGAGGTCGTCGTCGTCGTAGAAGTCGAAATCCACCGCCCTGTCCATCTTGGCGAGATACTTCTTCACCTTCTTCACGGCGACACCGGCTCCACCCCTGGCCTCGGACTTGGGGATTCCGCGCGGGTGGAGGCCCTGCACGACCTCGAAGAACCCAGCGCTCCCGTATCCATCTGCAACGCCCGCCCGCACACCGATCAGGGCAAGGAACAAAATCCGGAGGAACGAGCAACCAAACTAAACTGACAAGCAAATTTCCTAAAAAGGAAAACCAGATCAAAAGCACATTAGGATGATCAGAGGCGCTTGTGTAGTGTAGCGTACATCTCTCGTACGAGGCCATGGGGGAAGGGGAGCCGGGGAGGTGGCCGGCTTGGTGCGGAAACCTAGCAGCCGACGAGGCGAGGTGGGGTGGTTGCGGTCTTGCGGAAGTGGTCGGCGAGGAAAGAAGCCGCGAGGCGATCCGTTGCAAGACGGTGTTGCGGTGTTTTCTGACACGGGTGCAGGGGGTTTTAGCAGAGTCTTTGTGGGGAGTTCTTTCTTCTCAGAGAAGACAAGACAGCCAAATGCGCCGGAAGCCCAGAACAGTTTTGGACTTTGTGGGCTCAAATAGCCGGAAGGAAATGGGTGAGAAACAGATACAGGGTGTTTGGATCCAAGTCTAAAAATTAGCCCATAACCTTAATGGACCCGTAGTCGCGGCAGATGCCAGATGGTACTGGCGCGGCGAAATGCAGGTCGTGGGGTCAGGAGGGCGGCAGGGCGCTCACATGTAATGGTTTGGGCCTAAATCGTCATGGGTATACTTTAGTTCTGTGTGGGTGGGTTGGGGGCCTGGATGGCCCAAATCAGGTCATGTTCAAAGCAACGCACGCGGCTGCCTCTGCATAGGACGCATCCGCCACTTCTTCCGCATTTCTTCACACACTTCGCGCGCCGCCGCCGCCGCCGCCACTCTCCGGCGTCGGCTACTCGGCTCCGTCCCCACACCAGGCAGCAGACCACCCCACCCCAATCCCTCTCTTCCTTCAGAGATGCAGAAGGTTCGTCTCAAATGGGTGAAGAACCGGGGCCTGGACCACCTGATCGAGCGCACCACCTCCATCCGCGCCTCCTGCCTGCTGCTCGACCACCTCTCGCGACTCCCCGGCTCCTCCCCCGTGCCGGCGCGCTCCCTCGCTCGCCTCCAGAAGCCGCTTGGCCTCACGGTGCCTGTGCTCCGCTTCCTTCGCCGCCATCCCACGCTCTTCTCGGAGCAACCGCACCCTCGGTTCCCCACGCTGCCCTCCTTCTCCCTCACGCTCGCGTCACACACCCTCCTGGCCCGCCTCGCCGATGCCTCTGCGCACGACGCGCACCTCCGCCTCGCGCGCCTCCTCCTCCTCACCCGCTCCAGGTCGCTCCCGCTCGCCTCCGTGCTCCCGCTCCGCTTCGACCTCGGCCTGCCGTTCAACTTCGCCGCCGCGTTCCCGGCTTCCCACCCCGGTGTCTTCGCCGTCGCCAACAACCGCATCTCCCTACGGTCCGCCTCCGGCCTCCCCGAGGACATCGCCGTCTCCTCCCTCCAACGCCGCCACGCCGCGGCCATCGACTCCGCGACCTACCGCGCGCTGTCCCGACCGCCGTCCTCGTCGAGCGCCCCGCTCGCGTTCCCGATGCGATTCCCGCGGGGGTACGGCGGGATGAAGAAGGTCAAGGCCTGGATGGATGAGTTCCACCGTCTTCCCTACATCTCGCCGTACGACGACGCGTCAGGGATCGACCCTGAGAGCGACATTTACGAGAAGAGGAACATCGGCTTGCTACATGAGCTACTCGGGCTAACGGTGCACAAGATGGTGCGGAGGAACGCCATCCGGCTTCTTCGGGAGGAGCTGGGCCTGCCACACAGGTTCACTAGGCTGTTCACGCGGTACCCTGGGGTGTTCTACCTGTCGTTGAAGTGCAGGACAACGACTGTGGTGCTTCGTGAGGGGTACGAGAGAGGGAAGCTCGTGGAGCACCATCCCCTGGCTGCTGTGAGGGACAAGGTGCATTATGTGATGCGCACTGGAGTGCTGTACCGCGGAAAAGGTTTGTCCAAGCTTGTTCTGGATGAGGATGGCACTGAGGTAGAGGGTGCACTGAATGGAGAGGAATTTGAAGGGGAGGGAATGGACGAGGATGCTGATGTTGAGTGCTTCGGAATGGAGATTGTGGACGACGATGGGCCTGTTGATGATGTGGATGATGAATGTGATAGTGAATAGTGATGGTTGACATGGACTGACGATTCTTGCCTTCTTGATTTATGTTTTGCAATTGTGGCTTCAGTCATGAATTACAGTGACTGGGTTTGATTCAACCTTTTAGTGGCTCCAAATGAGAAGTTGAGCAAGTTATTGTAGATTACTGTGAGTATCATTCTCTGTTAATACTTTGATATATGCTACATTCATCTGCTTAAGAAGTAGCAAGCTAAATTTAATATATAATTCTTGGTTGGAGAGTTAGAGCATATGTTTATGGTTCTGTATATAGCATGGGGCCCCAATACTTCTATATATCATTTTTTATGAAATTTGAGGCACACACAAAATCGAAAGGGAAATATCTCAGCCTTTTTTTATTAGCTAAAGTGCAGTCTCTTATAATAAGGTAAATTTCATTGCCAATTGCCACGCTACCATTCTAGAGATCGGATTTGCTTCATAAGTTCATGCTTTATGGGATTTTTCTGATATTCTATAGGATAGAACCTTTAATTCTATAGATGACTCTTAGTTGCCATCTAGTGCTTGAGTTACCTTCACTTTTAATCATTTATTGAGGTGGTCAGCCAGAAATAGCTGAAGCCAAAATATAAGGAAGTGTAATTCTCACCTCTATCATCAAAACAATCTCATATCACTGTACACCTGGCTTATGTGTTGGAGCTTTTGGGAGATGCTTAACCTTCATTACAAAGACACCATGTATCTAGGTAAATAGAAGTTTTCATGTTATTTTTCTAGCTTCGCCCTTGTTTATTTAAACATGCCACCACAGCTTGTTCACTTCAGTGTTTAAATCACACTATAGTGTTGCGGCACAACTAACATTGCCCAAAAATCAAGTCAAGCACACATTTTGATGTTAGATGTTCTCTCCAAGGTGACAAATTGGTTGGTGAAAAGTTACGCAATGCCCGGGGGCTGTCTTATTCCCTGCAGGTCGAGTTTTTTTTTTTTTATGCTATGGCCTTTTTGGCATATTCAATTGGACCCAACCAACCTAATCCAGTTGGATGTAAATTAAGCCTTGCATGTATTTTACCGATCTGTAGCAATAAGTTGGGGCAAGATTGGAGATAAACTGCTCTTTTAACTTCGAGAATGGTAGCCCTTCTGTAATTTCACTCCTTCCATTTAATATATAGGGCTGGTAATGCTGGGTCATTTGGGAAAAAGATATTTGGATCATTTCAGGTAATTGAAAAGGCCTCACTGTCCTAACCACTATATAGGCTCTGAGCCTCTCACCAATGATGATCATGGGCGTGGTAATTCGCAAAATTGCTGACCATTGGCCCTCACATCATTCCAGCTAACTATCTTGTCGTTGACTCAGGAACCCTTGCAATCCTCATAGCAATTTTTGGAAGACAGTGGAATCAAATTTGTGATGTGCACATATTGAATTCGTGTTCTCTGATTTCATTTGTGCCCTTTCTTATTTTAAATTGTTCCAGTCAAGATCTTTTAGTAACATTAAGTATGAAATACCAACAGTTTTACTTTACGTTTGACCTAATGTTGGATGTCAGCCTCTTTTGAAAAATCCTGGAAAGTGTCTCACTGTTCAGACTTCCAAGTCACTTGCATGTGCAGCTAGTACCTTGAGGCTTGAAGGATAGAGAACCATGTGAATATGCTCTTGTGTCTCAAATCAATGCAGTTGATTTAATTCTGCAAGCTTGTAATAAGTTTAACCTTACAAACCAGGAAAAACAGCTTATCAGCACCTTTTCTTCGTTAAACCAAAATCTGTTGGTACTCTGATTTAATGCATGTGTATACTTGTATATGCCTTTCTTGAGTTCATACATTTTGAAAAAAAAGCACAGGCAGGGGTGGAGGGAGGGGGGCAAAACCTCCCTATGCTAGGTTTACCCCTCTTACATGATATCATTCTGTTGAACCTAGTGCAGCTGTCCATGGTTATGGTATTATTTATCTTAGCAATCCATTTGTAATATACAATTTACTACTTATTTGAACCACGGTGCATAGGTGGTGATTGGTGAAGTTCACTTGATTATTAGCTGGTGCACCAGGATTTTAAACAGCAGCTACTTTTCACAAAGATCCTTCTGTATGAAGTTTCATTGTTTGTGCTACTGCTTGTCTCCTAGGATGACAGGTTATGCGGTTTGCATACTGTCTTATTCCTTCTTTTGCTCATATTTACTTATGCTGAGTTGCAGACCAACTATGTTGTGGGATTCATTTCCGAAGGGATTACATATTACTATCATGGTAGAAGTACAGCACACACCATCTTTGAGGTATTGGTTTTGCATTTAGCTAGTGATATTAAATTCATGATAGGTGCCACCAACATTCCAAGAAGAAAGCAATGGCTAGTGGCCTCTCCATTTATTTCATTTTCTTTTTAGAGTTGTTGGTCCCTGAGATCCGTGTGTAATTTGTTCTAGATTTATTTTGCTGCTTGCTTTACTTAGTTACTGACTCTTGGTATTGTATTCTCCAACATGCCAAACGCCATGTTTTTTGTGCTCCTTATAAAACTGAAATCCCACTTCATGAAAAATAGGCATTTTCTGCAGAAAACTCTAGCCAGCCTAGTATATCAGATAAACAAGTCATTCACTAACAAAGGAAACCAAAATTGCACGGCAGATCTAGAGGCTGCAACTCCTACCTGCCGGGCAAGAGCACTAGAGCAGCCATGGCTAGAACATTCAGGCTAAAGTTTCTCTTGACATGTCATGGTAGCGGCGAAGGCTGCAGGGGAAACCCCTATAGCCTCACGTTCCCACAGCCTTTTTATCAGGCTAAAGTAGCTGGCATCATAGGAGAGATGAGATGAGATGCATGCCCCAGAAGACCAGAATTGGACCCTGCGCTTTCCTGGATTCCAATGCCCAGATGGATGGAAGGCCAGGGAAGAGGGAACAACAGGAAAAGGAGGAAACCAATTTGTTACTCGGGTAGACATACTCTATGCCAATTTGCCACGAACTTTGTCAAAAAGAATCAGCCCCTGAGGGGGCCACTGGTTGTTGCTTGAGTAGGGGTAATCCCAATGCCTCATACTAGCTTAACTAGTGGGGACAGCTGATATTAGAATGCAAAGCTAATCGTTACATCATGCCTCCTCCCTGATGATGATCCTTGCCTTTTGCACCCAGCCTTTTTCTACTGTTACTTCACAGCATGCATCATATTGCCTAGGGAAGGGAACATATTGGGAAAACCTAGAAGGAAATTATGCTGAAATGAAATATTCAGCAGTATATATCATGAAACTCTGAGCTGTTGTACCTAAACTAACGAAGTGACTAATAAAACTAAGCCATAGTCCAGAATATGTTTATATGATCAGTTATTGATCCAGAATGATTGTTCCTCTTCTTTTTATCCATGCATAAAAAATGTTTTTGGGGGGGTGCCCTCCCAGCCCCCACGCAAAAATCTACCCTGCATATGATATGATACCATTTAGCAAAAAATTGAACCATAGTTTATATTTCCGAAGCTGTACCTGAACGTAGCAATTTATAAGCCAGCTGGTATGAAGTTCGAAGGATAGAGCAATCTCCAATCTGATGCATTACACTGGCAAAAAAATTCCCAGCTCTGCTTTCCTGCATAGTCACATGAAAACCAGGAGCTATCATTCACACCATACGTCTGGTCTGATCATGAAACTGAAGGTGCAGGTGTGCAGGGGGTGCATGGAAACTGCCACTGGAAATCAATTGCAGAATTGGGCAGTGTGGAAGCATGACTGCATGAGAATCCTATAAGCCTGTTCGCTTGGTTGTATTTGGCTTATAAGCCATGGTTTATCAGCCAACGAATAATATTTTTCTCTCACACCAAACCAGCCAACAGTACTTTCAGCCATGGCCTATAAGCCAGACAAGCTCAAACGAACAGGGCGCATCGCAGGGTGGGTTGTTACCCAGGATTCCAGGTCAGTGATTTTGTTTCTGATCGTCTTGGATGTTTCTCCCTTCTTTTTCCTGCCTGTTCTTGTTTTTGACTTGTCTCCGTCGGCAATACGTCAGATCTAGTTCAAATCAGGTCACTGGTCACCTCAGTTTAGACCTCTAAATGCAGTCCAAATTATTTATGATTCTGTACTGTAAGTGACTGCAGACTCGGCATCTCATGTCAATGAGCGTGTTCGGCTGGCTTGTTTTTCCTCTCACAGAATCACTGTTTATGTCCTGTCAGAACAGTATTTTTCTCTCACAATAATCAGCTGGAACAGTATTTTTCAGTCCCGCCGAACAGGCCAATTGTGGATGAGCTAGTGGGTTTATTTCCTGCCATCACCTGGATGGATTATTTGGCCTATCACAGGGGTCTGGAAGCAGTTTTCGTTAGTCCACTGACAAAAAATAGATTTCTGCAAATTGGAGCGGGCTGTTTTCTCTGCAAACAACTTGGTTACGGCTTTTTTGGTAGATGAAGGTCGGATCTAATCGCTTTGGACATGCATATCAATTGAACAAAAATACAAGTCATCCTTTACGGCGTGATGAAAGCACCCATGCTTGTTATCCTGGAAAACAGGAAGCTGCCTGCAGCCAGACAGCCAGGGAGTGAATGTAATCTCAGAAGCAACAAGTGGATTCAGTTGACGCGTTTTCATGCCACTTTTCATGTGCTTTAACCGATAATCGTTTCATAATCTTGGATAAACTTTCGTGGTTGCTGTTAATTCTATCGACATTGCTCCATCCACTGTCTGTCTGTCTATCATCTCAGTCGTTACCTGATTCTCTCGAAAATACTTTTGTGAAGGGGCAAGTAATACAGCGACACACGCACACACACAGAGGGGCGGGTGATGGATCAAAAGGGAAACCTAATTGTTGCGGTCAACAGACAAAACCAGTCTCAAAAGCAGGACGGGTACGGTGCCATATCATCATCATCATATGGTCCTGCAGGGAGGGGGAGGGGCCATTAGGGAGGTGCACGGGAGAAGAAAGGATGGCGAAAGGAGTAGGACAGGACGGCCTACGCTGGGTGAGTTGACGACTTGTCTTGTTGTCCTTCCTCCTCGCAACGCAACCACTCCCGCACTGTGCGCTGCGCAGCACGGGCGATCGATCACGCACCTTATCGTATCCAAAGCCACCTATGTGCCGTAGATCCTTTGATTATACTCTGCTAATTGCGATCGCTAAAAAGATGTCAAGCATCATGCGCAGTCAGTACCGCCGGCACATCCCAAACAGACGTCGCTTGTTGGTGTTTTAAGTAATTGTTTGGATGGTGTGCTAAAAGGACATAAGGATTATACATATTCGGACCGAATGTTCCTACGTCCAGTTTTAAGTTACTCGTGTTACTAGCATCGAGTTTGTAGTAAGGGGTTACAAACTGACGAGAGAGATAGCTCCTAAGTCTCTGGTGTGATACGGTGTGTTTGTTTGATGATTCGCCGTCCTTTTAGTGGGACGTCTTGCTTTTTCTTTTATAGGCCAAGAAAAAATAAGGGTTACAGCCGAAGGGAAGAGAAAAAAAGGAAAAAGAAATAAAGCTTCCGGAGGTGCGCCGTTCTCCTCTTCGCGTGGGTCTTCACTATCAAGCTTCTGGTCGAAACGCTACGGACCTTGTTCTCTCTGCTACACGGTGGCGGCCACACCATAAACTCGGTTGGTATGATCTCGCAAGACTACAAACCCCTCTGATGTACAACAATGATGCTCGCAAGCACCGAGTGATAAGAGGTATGCAAACCTCACTAAACATTAGGCCTAAACCTAGAGCAAGCGCATAAGCGGTGGTCTAATCAACCTAAGCACTTCGCAAAGCACCTAAACTAATCACCTAATAAAACACTAAGCACTATGCAAGTAGATATCACTAAAATGGTGTATCAACACCCTTGGTATGTTTCCTCAGCTCCACTTGTCCTCATTTGGCCGGTTGGGGTTTGTATTTATAAGCCCCACTGAGATAGTAGTCGTTGGAGATAAAATTCTGCTTTTCTGCTACTGATCGGACACTGATCATGTCCTGACCGGACGCGTCCGGTCGTCCCAACCGTTGGAGCCGCGATCCACTGATCGGACGCTGCTAGCGTCCGGTCGTATTTTCGCCGCTCTAAAACCTCTCTGTACTCGACCGGACTCTGCTGTCCTGCGTCCGGTCGATCTGCCGTCAGTGTTATCCTAAACGCTAAACGGTAAACAGTCGGTCACCTACCGTTTAGCCTATTATTCGGGCAAAACGGGTGTTTAAACGGGAAAAACGGCCGTTTAAACGGTCAAAACAACCGATTAAACGGAAACGGTGTACCACCGTATAGCGTTTAAACGGTGTGTAAACGGGCTAAACGGCCGTTTAGGCGAACAGTGGCCGTCAGCGTCCGGTCCAGCGTCCGGTCACTGCTTCTGCCGAGCCTCTTGATCGGGCATCCGGTCACTGTGCTACCAGCGTCCGGTCACTTCTATGAGCTCGTTTCTTCATGATCTTGCGTACAACTTAGTTCCTATCTTCATGCTTGGACTTTGCTTGATATCTTGAGTCTTCTCTTGTGCTTCTAGGGTCTTGCTTATGGTGTTGATTATAGGATCATCACGTCGCCTTCGTCCAAGTCATGTTTTATATCCTATTGAACTACAAAACAATCACTTGCAACTTCATTAATCCAATTTGGTTGTGTTGATCATCAAACACCAAAATCCAAAGTAAATGGGCCAATGGTCCATTTTCCTTACAATCTCCCCCATTTTTGGTGATTGATGACAACACGACCAAAGCAATCAAATAATAAAATTTTGAAATTTGAAAACTACCTACTTGTTAGGATGCAATACAAGAGCCAAGTTTATATGTTGCTAAAAGATACTACTTGTAAGACTAAAAGATACTACATAAAAACTTATCTTGCCCTTGCAAAATGTCCCCATGTGGCATTATGGATTTAAGCCTTGTTTCCTATAAATTCTCCTTATTACATAGACTAATTCATAATCCACTATCATCCCTTTCTCGGACTATTACCACTTGTAGACCATTACCACTTATAAATTATTATGATCTAGCTTATAGCCCTACAAATTAATACTTACTTTTGGTCCTCTAAATTCCCCCCCTTTAGAATCAAACACTAAAAAGGAAGACATTAGTAGCACAAGGGAGGGTCAAACTTTATGATCCTTTATGTGTAGAGTGAAATATGTCACAAAATTTGACTCTTATATTATATAGATTAAGCTCTCCCTAAATATATGCATACATATGGTAGAAGGCAAAGCATATGCATAATTGGTAAATTATTGCTCAAGGAAATTTAATCTATATAATGCATGGAGAAAGCGTATAATTATCAAAATGAAATCAACATGATGATATCGGTTTAGAAATACCACATGTGGAAACCAATTTGATTTCTATCACTTGCAATAGGTGGTGGATATTTGAAGTATGATGCTTAACTCCGAGGACTCTATTTTCCTTGCAATATGACTACTACACACATGATAAGCTTAAAAAGGTGTTAGTCTCAAAGCATCCAACTTGTAGAGTAACCTCCCACTAAATTTGTGCACATAAGTATGGAATACTTGTTGAAGACATGCACATTGATTTTAGAATCAATAATACCACTTGAAAGATGATATCTCATGAATGTGAGAATCATTTTTGAAGATGATATTCGGGAGAAGTTATCTATAATTTTGGACTTTGGCACATATTAGATGAACAAATGTAAAACAAGCTATGTGCCGTGCTTCTAAGCAATTTTAAACCATGTAGGTTTGCTCCAAGAGTTAAGAGTGAAACCGAGCAAGCCTACCATATGATATACCTAGTGTATGCATGACAAAAAATATAAGTATGCAAATGCAAACCTAGGCATTAAGAGTAACTAGATGCTAAAAGATATCAATTGTAGGAAAATTTAAATCTAATACCATTTGAAGGAAATTGAATCTAGTTATCTAACATGGGGAGAGAAATTTGGGTCCATAGTATTCACTAACCCACTTGGCAATGATTTTGTCCATCATGATGCACCCCATGAAATGCATCCATACTTTGTCAAGTCTCCAAATTCTCTAAAGTCCATTGGACTTCTCACTTTCCTTTCGGGATCCAAATCTTCTTGGTGCTCTTCATGTTGAAAATGATTTTCTTTGGCACCCAAAACCGTTTGGTCCCATTGTTGGCTTGCTTGTTTACCTTGATGGCCACCACCTTGCCATTTTTCTTCTTCTTCAAGAGATAAGGTGTGGAGGCCTTCTTGTCCACCTTGTTGGTGTAGGTGTTGGAGAGCTTGCTTGTTTGCTTTTTCTCCTTTTCTCCTCCCCCATTCTTCACCTTGCACTCATATGACTTGTGGCCTTCCTTGTGGCACACGTAGCAAACCACGGTTTGTCCTTTATCAAGCTTCTTCACTCCCTTGATAGTGTTATCTTGATGAAGTTAGGCTTGCTTCGCCTTGCCTTTCACTTGAGTCAAGTCCTTGGTGAGACGAGCTACTTCTTGCTTGAGTTGCTTATTCTCCTTTGCAACCTCTTGTGTGTATGTATCTACAACAATTTTCTCAACACAAACTTGGTTGCATAAAGGTGAGTCTAAACATAAATCATTACAAGAAGTAGAGACATCCTTTTTAGACATGTTAATGATAGAACTTTTCTTTTTAGATGCCTTAGTGGGGGTTATGCTAACAGCTTCAAGATTAGCAACTTTATTAGTTAGCTCATCACAATGTTTGCACATGGTTTCCATTTTAGTAAGCAAACTTTTATAAGCATCTTGTGAGCTAGCTAACTTTTCCTTTAATTTTTCATTTTTCTTTACAAGTTGCTCATCATTGATTGTGCATGCATTTGTTGTTGCACTAGCCTCAAGTCGCTCAATTTTAGTAGATAGTTCAGCATTAAGATTAGCAAAGTTCTCATATTGTTGGGTTCATAAACCCGAGGTCCCTCGGGGACCGGCTTCCACACCAAGGCTCGGCCCAAGAGTCTAAATACAATAGGTTGGAAGGACGGCCTAGTCGTCGACCAGAAGGTCTAGACTGAAAGGAGCGGCGCCCGCTCGTTGACCCCTTGGGCCCACCACTCCGATCAGAGCACTCGCTTTGGCCTCCAGCCGCCTCCAGCCGCCTTTGGACGCCCTCTCCGATCAAAAGGCCTAGCCTAAAGCGCTACTTCCGACTCCAACCCTGCGTCCCTTCGACTGGGGCTTGTAGGAACCCTGCTCATCGCTCTTCTTCGACCGGCGCACTTAGAGCCGACTAGAGCCATCCGACCGGGGACGCCTGCTCGGTAGGAACCAGAAGACGTGCGGAGAAAGGCAAGGCAAGGCTCATTAGTCAAAACCATTGTACTAGAAACCATACCCTGCACAAAACAGTACTCTGCAGCCACCCTAACACAAATAGTATTGTAGGCGCCGACATCTCCCTCTACAGTATTGTAGGGGCCGCTAAAACTCCCATACGGCAAGGCCCTCCATGTGCCTCTAGGCATCAATAGCGGTATGGGTGCTAGGATTTACCATACCAGGTGAACATAGCGAGACTCCTCACATGTCTCTAGGTATCAAACAGTATTTGCAGGTACCGACGTCCACCATCCCTGAAAAAGGTAGCACGACCTCCCGTATGCATCTGACATTCTACAGTGACATCGATAGTGTTGTAGGCGCCTATCATTATCTGGTACCCACCGGTGTGGGCAACAAGGCTCGATAGGCGTGGACAACAAGGCTCGGTAGCATACGCACCCTTTCCCTCTCACTTATAAAGCCATCCCCTTCATCTATAAAAGGGGTGTGCTTCCTCCAACAAAGGGAGACCGATTCCAGTAGGCCAGAGTTCCTTAGATCGATAGCTCACAACCATAGAACCACCAGGTTCAGACCTCAAGCACCCGCTTGAACACTTAGCTCATAGCGAAGTTCCTGTCACTCTCGACCCTTCCAGCCGAAGCCGACCGAACCTCTTATACACTCCCATCTTTCTCCTTCTCATTTATAACCCTACTGCAAACTTTGAGCACCTAGGCTCAGGAATAAAGTCACCGACCGACCCCGACTGGACGTAGGGCACGTTGCCTGAACTAGTATAAATCCTATGTCATTGAGTGCTAGGCCACCTCCGATCACAACGTACATCAAAACTACCAATATTCACTAGTTGGTCACTTTCTGCACCAACAGTTGGCGCCATCCGTGGAGAGGATGCTGTACGTTCAACACTTTTTGGTCATCGAATGGCCCACTTTTCTGCCACCCTAGCCATGGTGGGCTTGGGCGATACGATTCGCTTCGGCTCGCTGGAGTTTCCTGCACTCTCACCCGCTGGGATGCGGGTTCCATCCATCTTTGAGCCATCCTAGGCCTTCCTCTTCGGAAGCCTGAACTTCATCGTCGACCGACTCGGCGTGCTACACCTCCACGAGGAGGCTCGTGACCCGGCACCCATCGAAGGGACGTCCTCCATCGACTCCGAGACGTGCGACTTTGATGACGCAGCATCTGTGCTTCTTCCCGAGCAAACTCTCTACTCAAACCCCGCTATGAGTAAAATACACACTGTTATTTACTTACTATTCTTTATCTTCTGTCGATTACCCGGTGGAACCCTGTTGTCCCCAATGCAACCGCCGTACGACTGGTTCCCCTGCGGCCTCGCATCTTCCGTGGACGCATATGCCTGGGGGCTCCAAAGGATGCCTGCGCCGCCCCTCTCGCATCCGAATTCGTGCGAATGGCGAGCTATGCTCCCACCTATTTCCTCGACCTCATGGATGATGATGGGGAGAGTGACGGCTCCAGCATCGATGACATGGGACCTAGCCACCGTCCATCCTAGGAGTGTGCCATGGTGGATCCTCTAGGACACCCACTGGCGGAAGCGGAGTCCTCACGAACTCACACCTCTCCGGACCCTCATGCGGAGACCCCCAAGCTCACATGTGAGCACGAGGAGGATCTACGACGATAGTGGCCGCATCAGCCACCGATCGCACCAGCGTGCTTGGCGCACCACACTACGCTCCATGCGCATAGACCAGCGAATGGCACTCGGGGTCGCGCCCGCCAGGTCCAGCGCAACACCCCGGTTAGGCGGACTGATCCCCCATAGTTCGCTCAGGCTAGTCAGAACATTGCCGCCGTGGCAATGCTTCTGCGTGGCCTGTCCGAGCCAAACGACCCTTGTGAAATGGGTGATCCACCAGAACCTTCGGGCGCTACTGGAGACCGTCGCCGTTCAACAAGCAGAGTGCTCCGTATCACGATGCTGACTCATGACCTCATTCCCCGTCTGGGGAACAGGAACGCAACAAATGTGGCGCTACACCCTATCACCGCAACAACCACAGAGTGCGGCACAGGAAGCCACAATGGCACCTCACCTCAACTTGACGACCGCTCCATGCCGACCACCTATCTACGTGTGGCTCGGGCCAAACTGAGACACCTCGTAGTGTCGACCAAAGTCCCAGCCCTGACAGCCTAGGACCACAGACCTTTGTCAAACACCTCCAGCAAGCACCATTCCCACCATGCTTCAACGGAGGCCGTGGCAAAGGTAAGGCCAAGCGCTAGGGTCAAGACGAGGGCCCCTCCACGTAGAGGGAAAAAAGAACAGAAAGGATCATCGCCGACCGACCAACTTTGCATCGGTCATCGTGGGCGATCACATGGGCACGCAGCCCCAGCAAGACCCTCCGGTCCACTTCCACAATCTCATGGAGAGCCCGTGCACCAACTATGACTACCCCATCAAACACCTATACAAGGACTGCTAGCTCCTCAAGCGCCTACTGAGGTAAGCTGGTAGGTCAAAGGAAGAAAAAGGCGAGGAAGCAGTGACCAAAGAAGGGGGCGCAGCGGGCGAGGATCTAGACGACTAAAGGTTGAAGTGATCCGACCGGATGCCTACCGACAGGGGCGGAGCCAGCCCTGTTCATTGCTGTCAGATGACAGCAATGATTTCCTGAGATTTTCATTGCAAATTGATGCTCATACGTGAACTTAAGCCATGACGTAGTACTTATGACATCAGTGGAATTTTGGCTGGATCCGCTACTGCCTACCGACCGAAGGACGACAATGACGCCCATCTCTCCGAACTACTAGAGCAGCTATGTCATTTTTCCTAAGCTTCAATCTTACCATTGTTTACTTAGTATATGCTCCTACAAAAGCGCCCCGACCCGAACACTTTTTTGCCCAAGGCGCTCAGGGGCTCCACTAGGGTACACTACTATCATTATTCTTAATGGCTGCCTCCCTGTTTTGTTTACCTATGGTGGAATTCCTTCCTACCCAACCAACAGGATAGTTTGTTCCTTAGTTTTGTTTTATGTAGCTTTGCTTTAAAAAACATTCCAATCGATCGCACCCCGTCTTTCTCTATGGTTACGAGCAATCGAGCCTCGTGGGCCACGCCCTGGGCTCCCAAGGTCACGGCCTACGGGACAAATGGACAGGTATGAGAAAGAAAGAATAAAAAACAAAATTATGCTAAGGGAAAACTAAGGAATGAAAGGGAATAGGCTCCCCTAAATGTAGCAATTCCATCACATAAAACAAAACCGATAGTAGTCATTAAACACACAGTAATATTTACACGGGGCTCCCCCACAAACTTAACTTTTACATTTTCTACTACTGCAAATACTACTGTGACCGCAAGGGATCCGCTTGGTTCCGCTCCCTTGGCTTCGTCAAGTGCAACGGGTAGGAAGCGAAGGGACGCCCCATGTAGGCCATGCTGACTCTGTCGCGAACGACGAGCGCAGGTCCTGGTCGGACATTTTCGACTAAAGCTCTCTGAACCCCATCACTCAGGTCATCAAGGTCCTGGTCGGACATTTCCAACTAAAGATCTCCGAACCCCATCACTTAGGTCATCAAGGTGAGCATGTGTTCATTAATACAAAAAACTGTTCACACAAGGGCTCACCCACGATTGACGAGTGCAGGTCCTGGTCGGACATTTCTAACTAAAGCTCTCCGAACCCCGTCACTTAAGCCATCAAAGTGAGCACTACCAACCCACTCTATTTCCTTACAATCATTTCATACATCCATATGCGCATCTCATTCCATACGCCCATGCCTCCTGGATGATTCGGGCCTTGAACCGCCCGAGGGCTCGGGAACTAAGCATCACACGTGCAGCGAAATGCATCAGAACGCTCTGTGTTGCGTCACGAAGCGGCGGTTGCCTCATTCGACATGAGCAACCAATAGAGCTAGGGGAGAAAACCATAGATGAGAACCATGCGGCCCTCGCCCAGTCTGGCAGACCGGGTCATCTCAACCTTCTCATTTGATCCTGAACCTCTCGTCAGGCCCATAGAATCTCCATCGAGGGGAGACCGTTAGGCCACCTAGGTCGGTCTCCAGAATGACCTAGGCATCTGCCGGGTTGCAGGTAAAGGAGTAGTGGAATGTCACAAGAGGGCTATGCCGACCCCGTCACGAACGATGGACCCGAATTCTGCTCGATCACACCCGTTAGCGAACTCACCGAGCTAGTCTTTGAGCCCAAACGATCGGGACAAGCAACGAAACTCAGCCCCTCCGGTTGTGAGGAACTGGATGGGGTAACACACACAACTCACATCGACCCCCCATGAAAGCTCGACAGGGCTCGGGGGCTCAAGACAAACACCAAGGACAACGACCTTGAACTCGCCAGATCCACGACTCTAACTCACCATGTCCCGTGGCGCACACCGATGCTAGGATCCGCGAGCATCGCCTCATCCGATCTTTAACTAACTAACTACGCTTCGACTGCGCTCCAAAAATCTAGGGACCATGACTTCAAACTCGCGTAATGGCTTCACTTCCGACTATGCTCCAAAAATCCAAGGATCGTGACTCTGAACTCGCGTAACGGCTTCACTTCTGATTGCGCTCCAAAAATCCAGGGACCGCGACTCCAAACTCGCGTGAAAACTAACTAAACTAACTACCTCGGCCACCCAAGCTGCGTTGAGGCCGAGATCCATGACTCTGACCTGCTCAGTCCCATAGCGCGCACCAACGCCAGGACCCATGGTCTCGGTCTCGTCTGACCCTAAACTAACTATTTAGAAACCATGGCACGCACCAACACTAGGGTTTGTCCAAACTAACTCCCTCACCCGATCCCACAGCGCGCATCGACGCCAGGATCAGTGAGCTCTCTCACAACCAAACTAACTCCCTCACTCGATCCCATGGCGCGCATCGACGCTAGGATCAGTGAGCTCTGTCTCGTCCAAAACACGACTCCGACTCGCTCGATCCCACGGCACGCATTGACGCCAGCATCAGCGAGCTCTGGCTCGTCCAAAACACAACTCCAACTCGCTCGATCCCACGACACGCATCGACGCCAGCATCAACGAGTGCTCTCTCATCCAAACACAACTCTGACTCGCTCGATCCCATGGCGCGCATTGACGCCAGCATCAGCGAGCTCTATCTTGTCCAAACACGGACTCCCTCACTCGATCCCATGGTGCGTATCGACGCTAGGATCAGTGAGCTCTGTCTCATCCAAAACATGACTCTAACTCGCTTGATCCCATGGCGCGCATTAACACCAGTATCAGTGAGCTCTGGCTCATCCAAAACATGACTTTGACTCGCTCGATCCCATGGCACGCATCGATGCCAGGATCAGTGAGCTCTGTCTTGTCCAAAACACAACTCTGACTCGCTCGATCCCACAATGCACATTGACTCCAGCATCAGCGAGCTCTGGCTCATCCAAAACACGACTTTGACTCACTCGATCCCTGTTGATGCAAAAGTGGATCTACAAACATAAAGGGCTAATACCCGAATCGGTATCCAAGGCGTGCCAGTCGATTTGACCTGTTAATCGACAAGGATGAAGATACGAGCACTTTGGTCCTGACAACAACGATACGCCCGGAAGTCACGGCCAAGAGGTACTCACGCGGAACTCGAGGATCGCCGAAGGTCGCACTAAAGCGATGCAGCTCACCGAATCAATGAGAACTCGTAAAGAGAAAATAATGCAAATTGACGAAGTCGCCGAAAAGTAAGTAGATGCAAATAGGAGTAAAAATTGGTTTTGATATTGATTGATATATCTATTTACATTGCCCCTCACTCCATATTTATACCCTGATCTAAAGAGACACAACCAAACACAACTAGGACACCAAGCCCATATCTAAGGAAACACGTGACTCTTACATGAATCATACTCTAACAAATATAGAAAAGGCAATCAACTCCTATCTATTTCCCTGTCCGCCTTAATTACGATGAAAATCTCACTGTCCTTCTTCCCATCGGCATACCCCCTGTTTCATCAGCAATAGTCTTCAAGTCTTCCCTCATCAGCATACTCCTTGTTTCATCGGCAGTAGTCCTCAAATCTCCCTTCATCGGCAGTAGTCTTCAAGCCTCCCTTCATCGGCATCACCAGCTATCGGCAACCATCTTTACAAGCTGGCTTTCATCGGCTATATAAAGTATACAGTAACTTTCCCCTTGCCGATTAGTCCACTCCAAACATTTTAACACGTGCAAAAAACGGTGTCAACACATGCCCCCCAATTTTGGAGTATAAAACCATTAATGCTCCGAAATTTACTCCAGATTACCGTAACTTATTCTCCAAGCCAAAACCTGATCTGTTATTAAATCCAATCAAATCTAATCTTGATTCACGCACTTCAGTAAATATTGTACAATCGCCAATCACTCTTGCCTTGATTATGGTTAAGATACCGAAATAATAACCCATCGGCAAGATCTTAACATGATAATGCTGTCATTTTCAGAATTAAAATATCCTGTACCGATATCTCTTCTAAGTCATGATTACTTGCCATCAACCCATCTGTATAATCCCCTGATCATCATGCAAACAGTTACCATATCCATCTGAACCACTTCGACCTACATGCGCGCGGCATAGAGATAAGTCCAAAATACCCCTACTGTAAGCGGCTTATAAATAGATTCCTCCAGAACACTTGTCTTCTACCCTCAGACTCCAATCTTTGACATTTTCTCTTTCCGGCGGCGACTCTGACGAACCACTGCACGACCTCAACCAACAAGAACCCTTCTCCAGCGTTACCTCAAGTCTCCGGCTCGTGCCTTCATCTTCTTCAAGATAATGGCAGTCAACTTCGACGTCCCCGCGGTTCGCTCCTCTTCCATTACCTTTACTTTGATTCCCCTAGTTTTTGCAAATCCATACAGTTGGTGATTTTTCCTTTCTTTTGTTCTCCGGATCCTTCAAACTTAGGAACTGCGCAACAAATTAGTTATTCCAACCGACCAGCCACATGTCCAATGCCTAGGACCAATGGGCAACCCAGATCCAACCGATCTGATTAATGCAGAGGTTAACAGAATTCCCTTTAGAGCCCAAAATTTCTCTCTGAATTTATGGAAAGACACATTCCGATCTTGGCCCAAAACCACCAAAGGGTGGAAAGATTGGTACTTGAGGGTTAATAGATCGATGCAAGTATACTGGGCAGAACGGAAATTAGACCAATGCATTAGGCTATCTATTGCCGATATGCAGAAGAATGAATCGATGATGATTGCAGCTGCTTACTTCTGGTCAGACACAACAAACACTTTTATGTTTGGACATGGCCCAGCTACTCCTACACTTGCTGATGTCCACATGCTCACTGGCTTGGATATTTCAACTGCCGATGAAGGCTCCATTTATGGTAGAAAATCTGAATATAGGGTGAATACCCGCAACATCGGCGGTTGGACGGGATATATTCAAGAATACCAGAAGACTAGGACACTTAACTAGAGGGAACATGCCACATTCTTGAATATGTGGTTAGAAAAATTTATTTTCTGTGGTCAATCAGTAGGACCAACCAACGCCTTCCTCCCCGCAGCTGAACTTTTGGCTAATGGCGTAAGGTTTCCTCTTGGCCGATACCTTCTAAGCTCCACTTATCACCTTCTTCATCAAGTGTCTCAGAAACTTCTGCTTGGCGAACCCATCGGCAACCTAGGAGGCCTGTGGTGGTTTATCAACATGTGGCTGAATGCCCATATGCACAAACGCTTGCAATAGGACTTTTTTGCCCAATAATTCCCATGAGAAATTGCTGAAGACCATGTGCTTGGGGATGATGAATCGGCAACACGCTCACCCCTTAATTTTGGTGAAGCCATAATTGTCCTTCCCGGAACAGAGGCCAATGAAGACCAGATCGGCAGATTCTTCCAAAACTTCTACAATGGTCTTTCTCATGATCATAGGGCCTGGGTACCTTATATTGATGAGGACAACAGATTTCCCCTTCTTTTCAACTTTGCCAATGACACCCTGAATCAGGATAAGGAACTCATGATGGCCATCATTACTCCCAGGGCAATTCCAGTGAATACATTTGGTAGCGGGAAAAACACTAACATTTCATATGAATTTTACAACCCATCGGCAGTATCCCGTCAATTGGCTTTTGGGAAACTGCCAATCAAACTTTGCTTTGCCGATGTGATCAAACCCAGGGAAACAATCACCTGTGGAACAGATTGGAACAAGGTGGTACAACTCTCCCCTGATGCCGATATCACAGATGTTGATATATCCACCTGGACGCTAGTATCCTTCATCACCGAGTTATACAAGCAATGGTGGCGAGAGTGGAAGGAACAACTGTTTGCAACTTCTGCTCACACATATCAGCACATGATCGACCCTGAATATGCCATCCCTGACGACGCAGTAAGTTTCTTTTAACTCCTTTTTGCTTTTTCCCTACATATATCAGTAACTGACTCTCTCATGACAGGTTAACAACCCAGCACCATCGGTGAGCAAAAGTGGGAAACCCTTCGATCTTCAGCCTATTTCCCCGATATCACCGATCGGCTACAACGCCCCCACCTTAACTGCTTTGACCCACCAGAAGATCCGTACCAAGACCATCACCTCTAAGTCCAGATTGGCTACAGCTAGGGCCACTCCATCGGCTGCTGCTACAAACTTGGTCAAGGCATTCAAGGTAACAACCTTGTTTATTTCTACTTATACCGATTACAAACTGTATTAACATTAATCACCAGGGGGTAAGAGCTACCACTGGATCGTCATCGGCAATTCCTCCGATATCAAGCACCACTTCTTTTGACAAACCTTCAGAGGTATTCTCTTGACTTCTCATTTTATCTGTTAAATATCATACCTTACACTTGTTTTGCAGCAACAATTGGGTACATCGGCAAGCGTACCAGATGTCCAAGCTTCACAACCAACAAGTGCCGATGCCCCCCAGCCAATCGTTGCCGATGCCCAAGCAAAGCGCAAAGCTTTAACAGATGCCGAGGCACAGCCAAAACGACAAAGGTCCATGCCGATCCCTACATCTGCCCCAATGTCATCGATCATCATACCTCAAGAGCCAACCACTGATGAAGTCACAGAGGACATCCCATCGGCAAGCTTAGCCGATCCCTTACACGACACACTCCAGGTTGTTTCTTCCAGTCAAGCACAGGAAATTGCCTTGAAACAGGTAAACCGATTAACCTGGCTGATTTACAATATTCATACTTATCCTTAACCGACCTCCTTTTCTTTTTCTCAGGAACAAGACTCCCCAAACAGCCTATTCTCCTTCGCTATTGACATCTCTGACGATGATGGAGAGGAAACAAGTTCTTCCCTTGTATTGGGGACAATATCGGCAGAAACTAAGTCCAGGTTGGAAGCTCTCCTAAACTTGCTACAGCAGGATACCGCCCAACTTGTAGATGACTCAGACCCCGCAAAGGCAATTTTCAAAACAATCCGTGGCCAGGTCCCTACCGATGTTGAAGAAGTACTCTTCCCAGCAGCCCATTTAGAGAGTCGCCAACTACAATATCAACGGGCTGCCCAACGTATTGCCGATAGAGCAGCTCAGGCTCAACTCAAGGAAGAGATGCTACAACTGAAACAAATTGCCGATGAGAAGCACAAGGGCATCGGCAACTTGCAGACTTCGGGTGCTGAACTTAAGCAGAAAATCTTGGATTTATCAGCAAGGAAAATGGCTCTATTGGCTGAATTGAAGGAAATCGAGGCAGCTTTAACTCATGCTCAACAAGAAGAAAGCCAGCTACCCAATGCCATCAAAACCCTTCAGCAAGAAAGAGATATCTAGGCTCGCAAAGCTTTGGCTATGAAGAAAAAACTCAAGCCCGTGGAGGGTACTGCCGATGACGATATCAAAGAAATGGAGGAAGCCGAGCAGATTCGCCTGCGTGCAATATTAGCTATCCAATCCTTGTTGAACTTGTAATCTTGTTTATTGTATCGGCACTTTATGAGACATTGACATCCTTGCATAATTCTAGCCGATAGGACTGTTATCGGCACTTATACTTTTATGCATCCATCCAGATACTAGGATAATATTTCTTTAAATATTTTCTATTTAATGCTCTAGGAAACACAACCCCTTCGAGGGTTTCTAGAATATATGCGTTACCAGGAACAAACTGATTTATCCGGTATGGACCTTCCCAATTAGGAGACCACTTTCCAAACTTTGAACTTTTAGTCCCAATCGGTAAAACCAGTTTCCAGACTAGATCTCCATCGGCAAACTCCTTTATCTTCACCTTCTTGTCATACCATCTGGCTACTCTTTTCTTATTTTCTTCGATGCTAACTAAAGCCCTTAACCGATGACCCGCTACATCTTCCAACTCATCCTTCATAAGAGTATTATAATCATCGGCTGTCAGCTGATCTTGAGAATGTATTCGCCTAGAGCCAACTTTAATTTCCCAAGGCAATACTGCATCGTGTCCATATACTAACTGATAAGGCGTTACTTTGGTGGCACCATGATATGACATCCGATATGACTACAAGGCTTCATTTAATACTGTATGCCACCTCCTAGGATTTTCTTCAATTTTGCGCTTAATGAGTTTGATGATCCCTTTGTTAGAAGCCTCAGCTTGACCATTAGCTTGAGCATAATATGGAGAAGAATTTAAAACTTTAATTCCCATACCTACAGCAAACTCATCAAATTCCCCTGATGTAAACATAGTGCCCTGATCGGTAGTGATAGTCTGAGGAATACCAAATCGGTAAACAATATGCTCTTTCACAAAATCAATCATATTAACCGATGTCACCTTTTTCAAAGGAATTGCCTCAACCCATTTTGTGAAATAATCAGTAGCAACCAGAATAAATTTATGTCCCTTACTCGATAGCGGATAAATCTGACCAATGAGATCAATAGCCCATCCCCGGAACGGCCATGGTTTGATTATAGGGTTCATAGCCGATGCAGGCACTCTTTGTATATTGCCAAACTTTTGACATCCCTGACATCCTTTAAAATATTTAAAACAATCTTCAAGAATAGTCGGCCAATAGTATCCATTCCTTCTGATCATCCACTTCATCTTGAAAGTCGATTGATGTGCACCACACACTCCATGAATTTCACCCATCAAAGTTTTCGATTCATCACTGCCAACACATTTGAGTAAAACTCTATCTATAGTTCGATAATATAATTCATCATCGAGGAGCACATACTTAGTAGCTTGGAACCTTATACGTCTCTCAACCTTTCTATGTGGATCCTTTAAATAATCGACAATCTCCTTTCTCTAGTCATCGGTATCAACTGTCGACGTTAGCACTTCCTGAATAGGCTGATATCCTGAAGCATGCTGAGCTAGTCGATTAGCTTCCTCATTATGCAACCGAGAGATATGTTCAAGACAAAAATCTCTAAATCCTTTCAACAACTGCAAACATCTTTCATAATACGAAATCAAAGCTTCACTTCGGCATTCATAAATTCCAGCCAATTGATTTATAACTAGCATAGAATCACCAAAGATTTCAATAGCATCGGCACGTATCTCCCTCAGTAATTCTAACCCTTTGATCAAGGCTTGGTATTCAGCCTAATTGTTTGTCGATGTAGCAACAATCGGCAATGAAAACTCATATTTCCTTCCTTGAGGTGAAATCAACACAATGCCGATACCTGCTCCTTCACCGCATGTGGAACCATCGAAGAAAAGTGTCCAAGGGGTAATCTCCAGAAAGTCCACTGTATTACAATGCTGAGTAACGAAATCAGCCATAACTTGCCCCTTAACTGCCTTGGTCGATTCGTAACGTAGTTCAAATTCTGATAATGCTAAAATCCACTTGCCGATTCTACCACTTAATATTGGCATTGACAGCATGTACTTGACTACGTCGTCTTTGCATATAACCGTACATTCGGCAGGTAATAAATAATGTCTCAATTTGACACAAGAAAAGTATAAACATAGACATAATTTTTTGACGGCCGAATACCTTGTCTCAGCATCCACTAACCTTCTGCTCAGATAATAAATAACACGTTCTTTCCCTTCGAATTCTTGAATAAGAGCTGAACCAATAACAGTATCATCAGCTGACAAATACAACCTAAAAGGCTTCCCGTGTTGAGGTGGAACTAGCACTGGAGGATTTGTTAAATATTTCTTAATTTCACCGAGGGCTAACTGCTGCTCAGCTCCCCATACAAATTCCTGATCGGCTTTTAATTTAAGTAATGGACTGAAAGCCTTGATCTTACCCGACAGATTAGATATGAATCTTCTAATGAAATTAATCTTATCGATCAAAGATTGCAATTCAGTCTTATTGGCAGGAGCAACCACCTTGTTAATTGCATCAATAGACTTCCTACTGATTTTGATGCCCCGCTGATGCACCAACAAACCCAAGAATTGACCTGCCGATACGCCAAATGCACATTTATTAGGAGTCATCTTCAATCCATGCTTCCTTGTACACTCCAGTATCTTTCGCAGATCGGCTAGATGTTTTGTGACATCTCCAGACTTAATCACTACATCATCAATGTAGATCTCCACTATTGTGCCGATGTATTCATGAAAAATAAAGTTCATAGCTCTCTGATAAGTAGCACCGGCATTTTTCAAGCCAAACGTCATGACTACCCACTCAAACAACCCTACATGACCTGGACATCTGAAAGCAGTCTTGGGAATATCTTCTTCAGCCATGAATGTTTGATTGTAGCCTGCATTACCATCCATAAAGCTGATAATCTGATGTCCGGCTGCAGCATCAATCAATAAATCAGCAATCGGCATTGGATAGCCATCCATCGGTGTGGCTTTGTTGAGATTCCTGAAATTAATACAAACACGAAGTTTTCCATTTTTCTTATAAACAGGAACCACATTAGAGATCCACTCTGCATATCGACACTGCCGAATAAACTTTGCCTCAATTAATTTAGTTATTTCGGCCTTAATATCAGAAAGTATATTAGGGTTGCATCGGCGCGCTGGCTGCTGATGTGGCCGAAATCCTGATTTGATAGGTAACCGATGTTCAACTACCGATCGGTCTAATCCAGGCATCTCAGTATAATCCCAAGCAAAACAATCTTTATACTCCTTTAACACATCAATTATTTGTTGCTTACACTTGGAATCTAACTTAGCACTAATAAAAGTAGGTCTTGGCCTATCGCCATTACCGATATCTACTTCTACTAAATCATCTGCCGATGTGAACCCTTGACCTAATTTTCCATCATCGGCAAACCTATCCATTAAAATTCTTCTTCAGAACCGACTGCTTGGATCGGTGGAATTTCATAATCAGCAACTCTAAGGAACTCTTTTTCCCAAACTTCTCCTGATATGTATTTAGTTCACTCATAAGTATCTGATTCTGCTGATGCGATGATATAAGAAGAATCACCAGGGACAACCTCAATCTTATCCCCAATCCACTGTACGAGGTATTGATGCATTGTAGAAGGAACACAACAATTAGCATGAATCAAATCCCTCCCTAGAAGCAGATTATATGCACCCTTGCCGTTAATAACAAAGAACGTCGTCGGTAAGGTTTTGCTGCCGATGGTCAATTCAACGCATACTGCCCCTTTAGTCAGCGACACATTGCCTTCAAAATCTTTCAGCATCATATCGGTTTTGGTCAAGTCTTGATCTCCCTTACCAAGTTTTCGATACATCACATAAGGCATAATATTAATCGCAGCCCCTCCATCAATAAGTACCTTAGACACAGGCTGCCCATCAACTCTGCCCATCACAAACAAAGCCTTAAGATGCTGTCTCTCGTCATCGGTAGGTTTCTCAAAAACAGCCATCATTGGATCTAGTGTCAATTGAGCTACTTGATCAGAGAGAACAACTTCTTCCTCATTATCAGATAGTGCCAAAAATTCTATCGGCAACATGAATACCATAGTAACATCTGCCGATGGACCCTTATTTTTGTGTTTTACCTGCCACTGCTGATGACCAGACTTCTCATTGGAGGAATTTTCCTCTTGGTATAAATCCTCCTGACGCTCACATTGCATCCTCCTCCTCTGTGTCTTTGTTAGACCCTCCGGGCACCATCGAGGAAACTTGGTTTTCCAAACCAGCTTATAACAGGTCCTAGTCGATTCCACACGACATATATTAGGGTCCCTGTAGAATATTTCTTCATCGGGAACTCTTGCATTTGCCATTTCCTCAAGCTCCTCTTGATTCCTCAGAAAACATCCAGCGCGTTTACCAAGCCTTTCATGTACACTAAGTTTGCCCCCCAGCCGATCATGTACTGATGCTCTGCTTCTAATCGGCTCATTGATAAATAAACCCCGATTGCCAGGTTGAAATCTTCTTTCTGACCGATTGACCCCATAATAACCATTGCACTCAGGGCAATTTTCAACAGTTGGCAATTTAATACCTTCTTCCCAGCAATGGATAAAAAACAGGCACCTCCAATGATCTTTATGCCGATGCCATTCTTCCCAACGTTTTTCTTCTTGCTGTTGTCGATATCGATCATTACGCTGACGCCAACCCTCCTGCTGCCTTCGATGAGTAATCACAATGCCAGGTCGAGGAGATTTTTTGGAACTACTGCTTTCTCCCAGCAATCCCTTACTTCTTGCATCATCGTTAGTTATCCGATGTTGGGGATCCACTGATGCGTTTTTCTCAGCAGCCTCGGACGTCAATACCTTGGTCTTCCCTTTGGCCTCCAACGTATTTGCTGGAAAGGGGTGTTGATCAATTTTCATCGGCCTTTGGGCATTAGAAGTACCAAACTTAATTCTCCCAGATTCAATAGCCGATTGTAACTGTTGCCTGAACACCTTGCACTCATTTGTACTGTGTGAAGTTGCATTGTGCCATTTGCAGTACAAGATCTTCTTCAACTCTTCTGCTGATGGGATCACGTGATTAGGTGACAGCTTAATTTGGCCCTCTTGAAGCAGAAGATCAAATATTTTGTCAGCCTTGGTGATATCAAAGGTAAACTTTTCTGGCTCTTTTTGACCAAAGGGACAAGATATCGGCTTTTTATTCTTAACCCACTCAGCTAAGCCGATAACTGGTTCTTCATCATTATCAGAATCTCCTACTTCTTCAACAAATGATACCTTTTTACTCCAATTCTTTTTAGGTTCAAAAACCCTAGTATCTTGATCGGAGATCCTTTGCACAAGATGACTGAGGCTTTCAAATTCCTGAGAAGCATATCTGTCTTTAAGATGTGGCAATAACCCTTGGAAAGCCAGATCGGCAAGCTGCCGATCATCCAGCACCAGACTGTAGCACTTATTTTTTACATCTCGTAATCTTTGCACAAAGCTCTCTACCGATTCATCATTGCGCTGTCTCAATCTTACTAAATCGGTAAGCTTTTTCTCATGGATTCCAGCAAAGAAATACTTATGAAATTGTTTTTCTAGATCAGCCCAGGTAATAATAGAATTTGGTGGTAATGAAATGAACCACGTAAACGCCGATCTAGACAAAGATGATGAAAATAATCGAACTCTTAATTCATCTCTGCTAGCTGCCTCTCCACATTGAATAATGAAGCGATTGACATGTTCCATTGTTGATGTATCATCCTGCCCGGAGAATTTAGTGAAATCTGGTACCTTGTACCGATTTGGGAGAGGAATTAAATCATATGCAGGAGGATATGGAGTCCGATAAGAATAAGTATTGACCTTGGGCTTTATCCCAAACTGATCCTTCATAATTTCTGCTATCTTATCGGCCCAAAAAGCATCAGCTTTCTACTGACGAACTGGCTGAATTTCTACAGGAGGTACCTGCTGATATCCTTCCACATATCTTTGTGGCCCATGATCTCCAGCAATCGGCATATTTGCCGTTACTTGTGGTCCATTAACCTGTTGGAAAGGATTCATCGGCTGAGCTGCCGATGCTTGATTCTGAACACCAGCTTGCATATAACCTTGTTGAATCCCTGCAATCTGTTGATTTTGTTGAACTGTGTGTTAAACAGGTAACTGTCCTGACCAACCATTATTAGAACCCATTGGTACAAAACTCACCGATGGCTGGTAATTTGCTGACATTGTTGGATAATTATAACCAACTTGAGGCATAAACTGAACCCCAGTTTGACTCATACCAGGAGCTTTCTGCTGTATCGGCAGTAAGCTTGCCGATGGATTTGAACTGGGCATTTAAACCGAAGGCATCTGGAAACCCCCTGGAGTTGGTTGCACAGTAGTTGTTGTGGCATATTGAGGCACTTGGGCCATTGGCGAAACAGCCAATGGTACAGGAGCTTTTCCTACTGCGTCAAACACTTGAGGTAATCCAGGATTGAAAGCAGATAACCTCGGAGGCATACCATATCCCCACCAATTAGTAGGAATCTGGCTATTCTGAGACACAGGGCCTGACATAGCTGATGCCGATAGATCTGTACTAAGCTGAATTCGTCCTCCTGGTAGTACCGGATCTGATCGTATTGGTGTAGATTGAATATTAGGTAAGCCTGCCGATACTGGAGAAGAAGTAACTTCTGTACCCACAACGGCCGAGGGAGCCGATGGAGTATTGACAGATGCCGGCTCTGGTTGGTGATAGGCAGGCCCAACATAATGCGGTGACGCTTGTCCTTCTTTGAGAGTTCAAACCACAACATTATGAATAGTATTGGACAACACATTGGAATGATTAATCAAAGCATGATTTACTGCAGAATTAACCATCTCTTGAAGTTTACCAGGGTTGGAGTCAAAGGTAACCTGCCGAGGCAACGACAAATCTTGCTTATGGATAACTTGTCCACTCTTGTTCAGGCTAAATGATTTCAGACAAAGCTGCCTGTATTCTTCTACGGCCTTTTCCATAGCCTGCCTCTGTTCTTCCTTAAGATCTTCTTCTGATACCGTGATAATGTTCCCCGCATCGATCTCGAAATTGAACATATTGATCGGATTGATTGGTCCCACCGAGCGTGCCAAAAGATGTGTTGATGCAAAAGTGGATCTGCAAACACAAAGGGCTAATACCCGAATCGGTATCCAAGGCGTGCTAGTCGATTTGACCTGTTAATCGACAAGGATGAAGATATGAGCACTTTGGTCCTGACAACAGCGATACGCCCAGAAGTCACGGCCAAGAGGTACTCACGCGGAACTTGAGGATCGCCGAAGGTCGCACAGAAGCGATGCAGCTCGCTGAATCAATGAGAACTCATAAAGAGAAAATAATGCAAATTAACGAAGTCGCCGAAAAGTAAGTAGATGCAAATAGGAGTAAAAATTGGTTTTGATATTGATTGATATATCTATTTACATTGCCCCTCACTCCATATTTATACCCTGATCTAAAGAGACACAACCAAACACAACTAGGACACTAAGCCCATATCTAAGGAAACACGTGACTCTTACATGAATCATACTCAGAAAAGGCAATCAACTCATATCTATTTCCCTGTCCGCCTTAATTACGATGAAAATCTCACTGTCCTTCTTCCCATCGGCATACCCCCTGTTTCATCGGCAATAGTCTTCAAGTCTTCCCTCATCAGCATACTCCTTGTTTCATCGGCAGTAGTCCTCAAATCTCCCTTCATCGGCATACTTCCTGTTTCATCGGCAGTAGTCTTCAAGCCTCCCTTCATCGGCATCACCAGCTATCGGCAACCATCTTTACAAGCTGGCTTTCATCGGCTATATAAAGTATACAGTAACTTTCCCCTTGCCGATTAGTCCACTCCGAATATTTTAACACGTGCAAAAAACGGTGTCAACAATCCCACGGCGCGCATCGACGCCAGCATCAGCGAGCTCTGTCTTGTCCAAACATGACTCTAACTCGCTCGATCCCATGGCGTGCATCGATGCCAGCATCAGCGAGCTCTATCTCGTCCAAACATAGACTCCCTCACTCGATCCCACGACGCGCATCGACGCCAGCATCAGTGAGCTCTGTCTCGTCCAAAACACGACTCTGACTCGCTCGATCCCACAGCGTGCATCGACACCAGCATCAGCGAGCTTTGGCTCGTCCAAAACACGACTTTGACTCGCTTGATCCCATGATGCGCATCAACGCCAGGATCTGTGAGCTCTGTCTTGTTCAAAACATGACTCCGACTCGCTTGATCCCATGGCGCGCATCAACTCCAGCATCAGCGAGCTCTGGCTCGTCCAAAACATGACTCTGACTCACTCGATCCCACAGCGCGCATCAATGCCAGCATCAACGAGCTCTGTCTCATCCAAACACGACTCCGGCTCGCTTGATCCCACGACGCGCATCGACGCCAGCATCAGCAAGCTCTGTCTCATCCAAACATGGACTCTCTCACTCGATCCTACGGCGTGTATCGATGCTAGGATCAGTGAGCTCTATCTCATCCAAAACACGACTCCGACTCACTTGATCCCACAGCGCGCATCGACGCTAGGACTAATGAGTTCTATCTCATCCAAAACTAACTGCCTCACCCGATCCCATGGCGCGCATCGACGCCATGATTAGTGAGCTCTGTCTTATCCGAAACTAACTGCCTCACCTGATCCTACGGCACGCATCGATGCCAAGATCAGTGAGCTCTGTCTCGTCCAAAACCCTTGACTGACTCCCTCGCTCGATCCCATGGCGTGCACCGACACCGGGATCCACAAGCTCCCTCTCACCCAATCTCTCAAAACAAACTAAAAACCGCCTCGGCTGCACAATGACGCCTCAGGTGACAAAATTCCATCTCAGACTAAAAACACGCCCACACGCCTACCAGAATAACACCCCCAGACGGTTCTACCCGAACTGCTCGGGGGCTCAGGGGCTACACCCGCGGGTGCGCTCGCGCGCTCCCATCGGCAAGACAAAAATCCCCCAAATGATTTCGACCCGAATCACCTAGGGGCTCGGGGGCTTCTGTCGGGTTCATAAACCTAGGTGAAAGCTCTAGTTTGGTTTTGGTGAATTGATGAAACCCTAGGTGCTAACCTAGTTTATCAAGTGATCATGAGATAGGTAGCACACTCCAAGTGGTGAAGCAAATGAAGATCATAGCATGATGATGATGCCATGGTGATGATCAAGTGCTTGGACTTGGAAATAAGAAAGAGAAAAACAAAAAGCTCAAGGCAAAGGTACAAACTATAGGAGCTATTTTGTTTTGGTGATCAATATAGTTAGAGAGTGTGATCACATTTAGGTTTGATAGCCGTACTATTAAGAGGGGTGAAACTCGTATCAAAATGCGGTTATCAAAGTACCACTAGACGCTCTAACTCATTACATATGCATTTAGGATCTAGTGGAATGCTAACACCCTTGAAAATATTTGTGAAAATATGCTAACACATGTGCACAAGGTGATACACTTGGTGGTTGGCACATTTGAGCAAGGCTGAAGAAGTTAGAAGTGAATAGGAGTTAGTCTCGCTGGTCACAAGGTGACCGGACGCTGGTCCTAGTGGAACCGACGTGTCCGATCAATTGTAATAGCGAAGATGCTAGCGTCGGTCAAATGACCGGATGCTGGGTCGCTCAGTGACCGGATGCTGGCGAGGTGTGTTCGGTCCTATTATCGGGCAGCGCTCAGAGGCTAGGGTCTCTGACCAGACGATGGAAGGGTCTAGTCATGCTTGACCAGACACGTCCGGTGGGCAAAAAGTGTTTCTGGAACCTTACTGGAAACGACCAGACGCTGGTGGCTCAGCGTTCAGTCAGTTATAGCGCAGCTTCCGATCAACTCAAGTTACCATTGAAATCAGGACATGTGGCTGTCGTCGGACGATCAGACGCTGTGGTCCAACGTCCGGTCAACATGACCGGAGTGTCCGGTCAGCCCGTGTTGTGCCCAGTGAAGGGGTACAATGGCTCTATTTCATGGGGATGTCTATTTAAGCCCCATGGCTGGTTGAAGCTAACACCTTTGGCAATTTTCATTGACATAGCAACCTTGTGAGCTTGGCCAAAGCCCTCCCACTCATCTCCATCATTGATTCATCATCTTTGTGAGATTGGGAGTGAATCCAAGTGCATTTCTTGAGTGATTGCATCTAGAGGCACTTGGTGTTCGTGTTTCGCTACGGATTTTGCTTGTTACTCTTGGTGGTTGCCACCACCTAGACGGCTTGGAGCAGCGAGGATCATTGAGCGGAGAGTGGTGATTGTCTTTGGCTCCTATCGTGGTGATTATGAGGGGTTCTTGACCTTTCCCCGGCAGAGAGCCAAAAGGTACTCTAGTGGATTGCTCGTGGCTTGTGTGATCCTCATCTTGTGTTGGTTGTGCGGCACCCTATTGAGGGTTTGGCGTGTGAAGCCAATTAGCGCATGAACCTCCAAGTGAGTGAATCACCACAATGAGGACTAGCTTGTCGGCAAGCAAGTGAACCTCGGTAAAAATCATTGTGTTCATCATTGATTCCGAGGTGATTGGTCTTCATTGTTATTCATCCTTGTGATTGATTGGTTCCTTCATCTACACGACGGTATAACCTTCTTGATCACTCTCATTACATTATAGCAAACTAGTTGTCAAGCTCTTTAGTGTAGCTAGTTATGAGAGTTTGCTTGCTTGGTTGGTGTGGCTCTTTAGTTAGCATTTGAGAGCACACTAACATAGAGTAGTGTCATAGCTTTTGTATGAATAGATACTATCTAAACTAGAATTGTGGTAGGTGGCTTGCATTTTGAGTAGGCTAGCGCAACACTTGCTTCGCCTCATAATTGTCTAACTATTTTGTTAAGTGTTGTTGTAGAAATTTTATTAGGCTATTCACCCTCCTCTAGCCATTAGGACCTTTCACTGGGGTCCCTCGGGGACCGGCTTCCGCTCCAAGGCTTAGCCCAAGAGTCTAAATACAATAGGCCAGAAGGATGGCCCAGTCGTCGACCAGAAGGTCTGGACCGAAAGGAGCGACGCCTGCTCGTCGACCCCTTGGGCCCACCACTCCAATCGGAGCACTCGCTTCGGCCTCTAGCCGCCTTTGGACGCCCTCTCTGATTGGAAGGCCTAGCCCAAAGCACTACTTCTAACTCCGACCCCACATCCCTCCGACCGGGGCTTGTAGGAACCCTGCTTACTGCTCTTCTCCGACCGGTGCACTCAGAGCCGATTAGAGCCATCTGACCGAGGACGCCCGCTCGGTAGGAACCAGAAGACGTGTGGAGAAAGACAAGGCGAGGCTCACAAGTCAAAACCACTATACCAGGGACCAGACCTTGCACGAAACAGTACTTTGCAGCCACCCTGACATACAGTATTGTAGGCGCTGACATCTCCCTCTACAGTATTATAGGGGCCGCTAAAACTCCCATACGGTAAGGCCCTCCATGTGCCTCTGGGCATCAATAGCGGTATGGGCGCCAGGATTTACCGTACCGGGTGAACATAGAGAGACTCCTCATATGCCTCTAGGTATGAAACAGTATTTGCAGGTACCGACGTCCACCATCCCTAAAAAAGGCAGCACGACCTCCCATATGCATCTGACATTCTACAGTGACACCGACAGTGTTGTAGGCGCCTACCATTATCTGGTACCCGTCGGTGTGGGCAACAAGGCTCGGTAGGCATGGACAACAAGGCTCGGTAGCATACGCACCCTTTCCCTCTCACTTGTAAAGCCGTCCCCTTCATCTATAAAAGGGGGTGCGCTTCCTCCAACAAAGGGAGACCGATTCCAGTAGGCTAGAGTTCCTTAAATCGATAGCTCACAACCATAGAACCACCAGGTTCGGACCTCAAGCACCTGCTTGAACACTTAGCTCATAGCAAAGTTCCTGTCACTCTCGACCCTTCCAACCGAAGCCGACCGAACCTCTTGTACACCCCCATCTTTTTCCTTCTCGTTTATAACCCCACTGCAAACTTTGAGCACGTAGGCTCAGGAATAAAGTCACTGACCGACCTCGACTGGGCGTAGGTCACATTGCCCGAACCAGTATAAATCCTGTGTCATTGAGTGCTAGGCCACCTCCGATCACAACGTACAACAAAACTGCAAATATTCACTAGTTGGTCACTTTCTGCACTGACACATATTGTTCAAACAAAGTTTTGTATGCTTCTTGTGAACTATCTAGCTTTTCTTTAATCTTTTCGAGCTTCTTTTGTTGACTAGTGCAAACTTTAGCATAATTAAGATTTTATTGCACAATTTCTTCATAAAAAGGCATTTCATCATCACTATCACTCTTACTAGAGGATAAGCTTTTGTTACCTCATGCCATAAGGCACACATGAGAAGAGCTTGATGATGAGTGCTTGCGCCCCTCGCCTCTTGTGATGGTGTTCTTCTTCACTTGAAGAATCATCCCATGTCCTTATTGATGTGAGGGCTTGTTTCTTGCATGCCTTCTTCTTTGTCTTGGGTGTGGGCTTATTTGGACAAGTTTCCACAAAGTGTCCCAACTCGTCGTATCTATAGCATCCTCTCTTTCTTTGCTCATTTCTTTGATTGGTGAAAATGAGATCTTGGATTTGGATGGGCACACCCTTGACATTGAGCTTTTGGATCATCTTCTCCACCTTATTGATTAGTTTGATTGATTCTTCATCAAGGTCAGAGGTGGAGGAGGAAGATTGATCATCATTACTTGAATCTTCATCATCATCCTCATCCTCATCTTCTTCTTCTTCTTCACTTGAGGAGCTTGAGCTTGAGCTTGTCTCAACTTGCTTGCTCTTCATCTTCTTTTTCTCGCTACATGTGAGAGCTTTGCCTTTGCTTGATGAAGAGGCTTTTTCTTGACCCATCTTGCGTGACATTTCAAATGTCACTATCTTGTCAATGATTATGGCCAGGGTCATAGTGCTCAAGTCCTCCATGTTGTGAAGGATGGTGATGATGCTTGCATATTTCTTTTGTGGTAGCATGGAGATGATCTTCCTCATGATGTCCGCATCATCTAGCTTTGTTAGTCCTATTGAATGGAGCTCATTGATAATTAGATTCAAATGAGAATACATATAACGAACAAGCTCATCATCATTCATTGTAAAGATATCATAATTTTGCTTAGCTAGACAATACTTTTGCTCATGGACATTAGATGTGCCGTCATGGAGCTCTTGGAGTTTTAACCGTATTTCATTTGCCATATTTAAGGTGAATACTTGGTTAAACACATCCATGCTAAAAGATTCAAACAAGCAATTTTTTGCTCTAGCATTGAAATGAATTTCTTTTTCATCACTCTTTGTGGGTTTATCAAGATTCTTAATGGGTTTCATCCCGTCATGAATGACTCTCTAAATTCCCAAGTCAACCACCTCAAGGTAGCAAGCCATTCTAGCTCTATAGTAGGGCAAGTTAGTGTCATCAAAGTGCGAAGGCCTAGAGGTATCTATCCCAACCACTCTACATAGCATCGGCTCAACGACGGTTAAGCCAAAGGTCCAAATGGAGCCAACCGGCTCTGATACCAATTGAAGGAGACTGTGACGCCTAAGAGGGGGGTGAATTAGACAACTTAAAAATCTAACTCTAAACTATGGCCTCCTTTTCTGACCCTAGCAAAACCTATGCAAAAGATAAACTATCTAAATATGCAACTATGGTTTTGCTAGTGTGTTGCTATCTCTACCACAAAAGGAGTAATACAATCAATATAAATGCAGAAGCTAAAGAGCAAGGTAGAGATATGCAAACTCCCATCGACGACTCTGGTAATTTTACCGAGGTATCAAGAAGCACGCAAGCTTCCCCCTAGTCCTTGTTGGAGCCCCTTGCAAGGAATCCCTCGCAAGGGCCAAGCTCCCATTCAGATAACTCCATGGATAGCCTCGGGCCTTCCCCACGTGTAAGTGGGTCTCCGACATGCCTCTCGGCAAGCCTCTCCTAGATGCTCCCCGCCGTCTTCACTATCAAGCTTTCGGCCAAAATGCTACGGGCCTTGTTCCCTATGGTACACGGTGGCGGCCACACCATAAACTCAGTTGGTGTGATCTCGCAAGACTACAAACCCCTCCAATGTACAACAATGGTGCTCACAAGTAGCAAGTGATAAGAGGTATGCAAACCTCACAAAACACTAGGCCTAAACCTAGAGCAAGCGCATAAGCGGTGGTCTAATCAACTTAATTACTTCGCAAAGCACCTACGCTAATCACCTAATAAAACACTAAGCACTATACAAGTGGAGATCACTAAAATGGTATATCAACACCCTTGGTATGTTTCCTCAGCTCCACTTGTCCTCATTTGGCTGGTTGGGGGTTGTATTTATAAGCCCTATTGAGAAAGTAGTCATTGGGGACAAAATCCCGCTTTTCTGCTACTGACCGAACACTGATCATGTCCTGACCAGACGTGTCCGGTCGTCCCAACCGTTGGAGCCGCGATCCATTGATCGAACACTGCTAGCGTCCGGTCATATGCCACCGAACGCATCCGGTTATATTTTCACCGCTCTAGAACCTCTCTGTACTCGACCGGACTCTATTGTCCTACGTTTGATCAATTTGCCGTCAGCGTCCGATCACTGCTTCTGCTGAGCCTCTTGATCGGGCATCCAGTCACTGTGCTACCAGTGTCCGGTCCAGCTTTCGATCACTTCTATGAGCTGTTTCTTCATGATCTTGCGTATGGCTTAGTTCCTATCTTCATGCTTGGACTTTGCTTGATATCTTGGGTCTTCTCTTGTGCTTCTAGGGTCTTGCTTATGGTGTTGATCATCGGATCATCACGTTGCCTTCGTCCAAGTCACGTTTTGCATCCTATTGAACTACAAAACAATCACTTGTAACTTCATTAGTCCAATTTGGTTGTGTTAATCATCAAACACCAAAATCCAAAGTAAATGGGCCAATGGTCCATTTTCCTTACAACATAGATAAAGCTCAAAGTCTCAACTCACACAAGATATAACAATGAACATATCACTTGAAAAGACTACAACAGCATTACATATCTTTAGGTACAAGAGATAAACTCATAAAGCACAACCGTGAAGCTTTAATCACTAATTCTCCCCCTTTGTCATCCATCACCGTAAAAGGTCTGACAAAAAGAACTATGCACAAAGAGGGGCTGCTAGATGTATCTAATCACTGAGATCACTTATCACCATCGCCATCGCCCTTGTCGTTTGAACATGGAGCACCGGATGGGCGAGAAGAACTCTGACCTAGCTGGTGCTAGACTAGAGGTACTGCCTGCTCCTCCTCCATCTCTTTCTCATAATTTGAGCTGCCACCATCAGAACCTTTGTCAGCGCTCTTCCTCTTTCTGTCTCTGGGCTCCACTCTATACTCCTATGTATCTATGTTAGAGGAAGAATTGCTATCTCCCTCTCTAAACTGTGGAGCACCCCTAGTAGCTCTAGAGAGTCTTTGACTACTGCCCTGCTCCTATTGACTGAATCTAAAATGCAAGTCCTGCCTTGTCTTCTTGTATTTCTCTAATGCTAGATCATGCCTATGCTTGGATCTAGGCTCCTATGTTACACTCATGGTGCTGCCCTGTATCCAAAGATTTGTAAGAAATTTTAGATACATGCCCAAAAGATAGCTTATTTTAATTGAAATATAGAAATAAGAATAATTATCATATGCTTTCCAATCACCTCAACCAAACTAGGTCACAAGGTTCACAAAAACACAATAGACAATTAAACTTAGTCCTAAGAATCAACCACTGAGAAGATTGAAACAAGAGAGCAAAACCTGCTCTGCTGCCTCATACCGGACATGTCCGGTATGCAGTATGAGCGGACAGTAACCTTAACCAGGGCCCTTGGCTCAATCTTCAACCAATTTAATCCAAACTTTGGGCATAGCTTCTAGACAGGTAATGTAGCATCACTACCAAAGGGATTTCAAAATCATGCCCTAACCACTTAGATCGGATGACATCTGGGATTAGGGTACCTTGAGAGAGAGGATTAGGGTACCAAAGGGATTTCAAAATCTAGATGCAAACCTCCTTCGATCCAATCTCCCTCCCTTCTTTTTCTTGGTGGAATCACTTGGTTGCCAACACGATGCAACAGAGGTGGTGGTGCTGGCTTGGAGGAGAGAAAAGAGAGAGAGAGAGAGAGAGAGAGGACCAGGGCCAAAGGGGTATGGGCCTTTTATTGACCCACGCATACCTGACACGTCCGGTATATGAGGGTTGGCTGTTTTTGTTCCAAAAATTCATTCTCTTGATTCCAATCCCCTTCTTGGTTATTACTCAGTCCAAAAAAGGTATACAATCTTGATCCAAACTAAGAATCATCAATATTCTTATCCAATGCCATTAATTGATTTTCTCTTTTCCAAATATTTGGCAAATTTATGATTTTGCTTACTTGAGAGAGATATAGTGAGACATAGTAGAATGTGAACTTAAGAAAGCCATGTCATGTGTGGTTAGCCAATCAAACAATCAAGGAGAGCTATAATCATCTCATGACAAGGCTAGGTCACAAAGACCAAGATTCAAATAGTTTTTCAAATTCACACCACTTACACATGCTAGTTATGGGTTTTGAAAAACATCTCTCATATGTCACACAAATGCATATTCTAACATATAAAGGGCCTTAGATGCACTTACAATGTATGTATATAAATACATACCTTTGCCTTGAGCCCACAAGAATTTCACTAAGAAGATACATAGCATGATAATCTTTATGTTGACCTCATTTGCCAAGTAGTCATGCCATATATGAAATCATTTTCCATCCAAAGGACTATAGAGAATGCTAGATAAATTTGTTAGTCCACAATGGTGCAAAATAGAAACTGAGCTCCCCCTAAATAAGTGCTTTAAGTAATTTGAATGACTTTTATCTAACACTTAATTCTATTAAGAATTTGGGAGTCAATTTTCTATTTTGACCAACACGAAGTAATAATGCCATACTTAGATTTGAGTTCAAGGGATGCTCACAATCCACTTAGATTTGGTAAATCACAAGCTTATGAGTAAATTAAAGATATATGAAAATATATGGATCAAAGACTCATTTGCAATCCAATTAGTGTTCTGGTTCCTACAATACCGAACACGTTCAGAATACGCAGAACATAAACTTTTTCTTTCTATCCCTGGCCATACCGGATATGTCCGGTAGGAATACCAGACATGTCCAGTAGGTGCAGGACAGAGATAATTAATCCACTGCATATGATTCTTCATTTAGCTATAGTATTTGTTTTGTGCCCTGCATCTCAACAAATAAATTGCTCTACTAGAGAGCCATTAAAAGCATCATATGGAAAAATAAAATACTTTTCAATTGAATCTAATTAGCCACTTTCAGTCTTTCACAAATAGACCTATTTGTGAGCCATTGAGCACAAAATATACAAGGTGGCTATCCTATAAGGTTTAGGTACTTGTTACCAATGGTGAGGATGAAGTAGATGATATATTCATTAAATTATCTTTAGGTCAACCATATAAGAGATTATGATAAGAATTGGTTGATAGATTGAGTGAATATTTTCAATTTGCTTGCTCAACCACCCCGAGTACTTCATCTCATCACCAAGTACCTACATCATTAACCTAAGCACACTTTGGTACCCAACTCTTGTTGGGTCCTTTTGAGTTAGTCAGCAAGTGCTTAGGCACCCAAATGACTTTAGTACTAGTTTGTGGTGAACACACCTTGCTAGTGCTAACTCCATTTGTGGTCTTCCTAAGCATATCATTATGAACAAATGTGTTCGGCTTAGGAGTGTTACCATTTGGGCATTCATAGCTTAGATGCCCCTTTCTTGTACAAGTATAGCATATGCGACATTTGTTTGCTCTATGCTTGTTTTGCTTGTATGGACATCTATCAACCTTGTGGCCCATCTCATTGCATCCATAGTATCTTCTTGTTGCAACTTGGGCTTCCTTTCTTGTCTCTTTATATATTGGGCATTTCTTGGTAGGATGCCCCAATTTCTTGCACATGAGATAAGCACTTTGTCCATCACTTTTCTTTTGGTTGGCCAACTTGTTTGAGGCCTTTTGTTTGGCCACTTCACACTTATCGGCCCAACTCTTATGTGGACACATAGCCCACTCATGTCCACATAATCCACAACCATAGCATAACCTTTTTCCATGTTTCTTGCTCTTGGTTGTGTTGGCCTTGCTTGAAATATGATTCTTTTGTTGGGCTTTGGAGGATGCAAGGTTTGAACCCTTCTCGAGCTTCTTCACCATGTTATCACGGTTATCTTGAGAAGGTTGTGCTTTCTCCTTACCCTTCAACCGAATCACATCTTTCTTTAATCTTTCCACTTCTTCTTTGAGCTCTATGTTTTCTATGAGATTTAGCTCAATCGAAGATTGGCTTGCTTGAGAAGCACACTCATTAGTATAAGAAATATTTAATTGAGATGGTGTACTAGTGAGTGAATGTGTGAGAGGTTGAGAAAATTTTATCGATGTGATCACAACCTCATGAGCCACCTCAAGCATGATGCTTGATTCTACTACTTCCTCATGTGAGCACTTGAGATGAACATAGTTTGCTTGTAGCACATCATACTTGCTTGATAGTTCATCTAGCCTTGCCTTGAGCTCAAAGTTTTCCTTCTCTAGTTGTGAAACACTAGAAGAGGAGTTAGTAACTAAAGCATGCTCAATTAACAATTTTTCATACCTTTCACTTAGAGCCTCTAGTTCTTCCATCTTGGAGATGAGAAACAATTCTTGCTTTTGAAGTGATTGCTCTTGCTTCTCAATCTCTTCTTCAAGCTCATCATTCTTTTCAACTATCTTTATGATGATGAACTTGTCTTTGCGGTTGAGATGATCAAGGTTGTAGTTGTCTTGAACTTCAACATCACTCTTATCTTGATCATCTACTTTTGCTTTCTCCTTTTCTTGATCTTTCTTGTTACTCTCCTTCTTGCTTTTCTTAGCCATGAGACACAAGTGATGAGTATCATGAGATATTGAGGTTGACTCATCACTTGGTCGCCACTGGTCTTGAGCTTCCTTGCAAATAACTACTTGTTGCTGTACTGCCTCAGCCATACGGGACACGTCCAGTAGGCATGTGCAGGCAGATAGTAGGTCATGCGCTGCTTGCACTTCTTGCTCTGGCTCAGTGCTCTTGAGGTCTTGTGAAGCTTCTTCACTGCATGAAGACACAATGGGCATACTTTCCATTGACTCGGTCTCAAGTGCATCACCACATTTGGATTTTCCATATAACTCAACAAGTCTAGTCCAAATGAGATGAGCACTCTCTAGAGGTGGTTGTCCATTAAAGATTGCCTCATCTTGAACCTCTACACTCAATGTACTCAAAATGACATTAATAGCTTGAGCATTGAGTTGCACGCATATTTCTTCCTCTTTTGATAAATTTTTGTAGTCGCTCGAATCCACTATAGGAAGAGGTATGCTTGCATCCATAATATGCTCAACAAGAGGGCTAATAGCCCAAAAAGTATTGAGTACATGTAATGACCAAGATAGAAAGTTTGAACCACCATTTTGGAGAAGCACCGGCTCCAACTCGATAGGTGTCGATATCCTTTTCTCACGGTGGTGAAGCTTTAGGTGAGATCCTTGCTTTGATACCAATTGAGATGACCTAGGATGCTGCCTAGAAGGGGGGTGAATAGGCATTTCTAAAAATTAACACCTTTAAATACGGAAACGATTAGTAAAGGGAGTTTCCAAAATGGAAACTCCAAATAAGTGTAATACCACCCCTCACAAGTTAGCCACAGAGTATGTAAAAGATACTAAATAAATCTAGGATCCACAACCCTACAACACAATGATTAGTGTAGTGAATAGATAAAAATAGAGCAGGGCCAATACCGGACATGTCCGGTAGAGGTATCTGACACGTTTGGTTCGATTGAAGACTTCAGGCAATATCGGACATGTTCGGTAGTTATACCAGACACGTCTGGTATACACGAGTTCTGCAGTGTGACCCCTAACTTACTCCTTTTGATTCCAAACTTCAATCCAACCCATAGGCACCCACTAAAGATACTACCACACATAGGTAACCTGTCCAAGAGCTAGAGCAACACAAATATCAAATGAAATGTGAATTGAAACACGATATTTATTTTACCAAAGTTCAGACTCATTTGAGTCCTACTCTCCGTTGAGGGGGCTATGGGTGACCTAACGAAGGTCAAACCTAGAGGCGTCAAAACTCCCGACAAATTCCATTCATATTTGAAAGTGCATTTGCCCCCTATGTGGGTTTTGGTGTATTGATGACATCCAAATTAGGGACTAATATGATCTTAATGAGATATGCTGCAGCTATTAGTCCCATGAAAGATTCAAAGAGTTGATAAAGATGAAACGGTATCCCTCAATTCTTGAAGTTGTAAAGGCGGACGAATTCAAAACGATCTCCAAAGGTTTTAATTTTGTTTTTGAGTTTAGGATCCACCGCACTATAAAGAGGGATGCAAGTTTAGTTGGTCTGAGGAAGATAGAGTGCTCAAGCATTTAAATAAAATCAAAAGTGTGTCACTCTAGCACTTCACGAGCATATAGAATATTTTTCTATGACTTTTGGTGTCAGAAGTCCCGACATAAGCCAGGAGTCCCGGCACCTGTGCTTCTGACTGCTCGCTGTCTGTGCACGTCGGAAGTCCCGACGTTCGCTAGGAGTTCTGACCATCGGAAGTCCCGACGTTCGCCGGGAGTTCCGACACTGACCTGACCCAAGCCAGGAGTCCCGGCCTCAGCAGTGCTGGCTGTTTGATTAACTGTGCTCGTCGGAAGTCCCAACGATCGTCGGGAGTTCCGACCGTCGGAAGTCCCGACGTTTGCTGGGAGTTCTGACACTGACTTTCCCCGTGGACTTCTGACTTGTTATGAACAGTGTTTTCTGTTGTAGTCAGAACTCCTGGGATCTGCGTCGGGACTTCCGACGTAGATCTGAACGGTTGGATTTTCACTTGGAGTATAAATACTCCTCTCTTCACTTCTAACCATTACGGACTCATTTCACAGTTGATTCACTTCGTGCTGAATAGCTCCCAAGCAACACAAGCACCCCTCTCCTTCCTTCCCTACTCTCATCTTTGATTCCCCTAGGTTTTGAGTGAAAGGAGAGTAGATTAAGTGAGAGCATCATTTTGGAAAGCTTGAGCACTTGATTTCTTCGTCAAGCCAGTTGATTTTGCGTCTATTACTCTTGGAGCTTTGCCCCTAGCCGGCTAGGCGTTACCCTAGAGCTTCCATCTTGTGGAAGAGCCTTGGGAAGTTTGTATCACCCTTCGATTTCTTAGTGGAAAGCTCAAGTGACCGTTGTGGTCGCTTTGAGAGAGGCAAGGAGGTGGAAAAGACTCTGACCTTAGTGGTCACCTCAACAACGAGGACGTAGGAGCTCCTTTGTGGGGTTGCCGAACCTCAGGATAAATCCTTGTGTCCCACGTGCTTGTTGTTGTTGTGATTGTTTGAGATTACTTGTATGTGTTTGTCTCTTTATCTCCAAAATCTCCATTTTAGGGTTTGGACTCGATCTACGGTTTGGAGGCATTATAACGTCAGGGGAGTGACCCAACATCTTCACCAAACCACTAGGAAGTGAGGTTGTAAGTTTATTTATCCGCAAAGTTAAATTTGGCACTGCTTTTGTAGTTCACGTAGGCGTTGGAACTGCTGACATTTACGTTGGAACTTCTGACAACGTCGGGAGTTCCGACCCAAATGTCGGGACTTCTGACAGTGGCTAACAGATTTGAACTTAGCATTTGCAGTAAATTTTTTGATACACCTATTCACCCCCCTCTAGGCATTGTTAGATCCTTTCAATTGGTATCAGAGCGAGGTCTTCTCTTTGCGTTTCACCACGTGAGAAGAAACAATGTCGGAGACCGACAAGATGCAAGCCGTTGCCGTCGAAATGGCCAAGAAAATAGCTGAAGAGTTGATGAGTACTCAAGTCAAGCTCTTTCAAGATGAAATGAAAAAGATGCAAGATGAAATGAGCAAGTTGAAGGAAGAATTGAGCAAGAAGGTTGATGATGCAATAAGTGGCAAGAATGATATTAGTGACAAGAATGAAGCAAACAAAGATGCCGCTAGTGATATTGGAGCCGGTGAGCATGCTCATGGAAAAGGAATATATTCACACATGAGTTTTGACTATGGACAAATCATGAAAAGTTCAACACTCCATACTCCGTCCGTCAATATTGGTAAGCCACCCCACTTTGATGGAACAAGATACACCGATTGGTCTTACAAGATGAAGATGCATCTAATAGCTGCAAGACTTTGGGAAGTTGTGGATGTTGGTGTGATGATTCCTACCGATGAAGATAGAGAGATAACTCCAGAAGAAGTGCACAACCTTCATCAAAATGCACAAGCCATAGCATTACTTGTGTCAAGCTTAGCTCCGAATGAGTTTAGAAAAGTAAATGGAATGGAAAGTGCAAAGCAAATTTGGGATACTTTGAAAGTATCATTTGAAGGAGATATAAGTGTGAGGAAAGGCAACATAGAGTTACTTCATGGTGAATTGGACAGATTTGTATTCTTGCAAAATGAAACAACACAATCCATGTTTGATAGGCTCATGGCATTGGTCAACCGCATAAGAGCTCTTGGTAGCAACGAATGGGATGACAACAAAGTTGCTAGAAAGATGTTGAGAACCTATAGAGCCAAGAACAACATGCTAGCATCCGTGATCATGGAAAGGCCTGATTATGATGAGATGACACCTGAAGAAGTTCTTTCAAAGCTCAAGCATCATGAGTGTCTAGATGAAGATGCAATCAATGCTCACAATCAAAATCCTAATGCAATGGGATTCAACAAGAGTGTCGCCCTTAAAGCAACTCAACAACATGAAGGTCAAGTTTCAAGTCAAGAAAAGAAGAAGAAAGTGAAGGATGATTCCTCAAGTGGAGAAGAAGATTCCGATGCGGAGGTTGCATTTGTGATTAGAAATCTTAGAAAGTTTATGAAGAAGAAAAGCAATCGCAAGACCTATGGTGATGGTAAGAGAAGGTTCAAAAAGAGATTTTGCTATGGATGTGGTCAAGTTGGTCACTTCATAGCCGATTGTCCTAATGAGAAAAAGAAGCACAAGCATGACAAGGATGAAGATAAGAAGAACAAAGGCAAGAAGAGAGGTGAAGCTCATATTGGGGAAGAATGGGAGTCAAGTGATAGTAACTCAAGTGATGATGAGAAGAAGAAGAAGAAGGGAGCCGCAAACATCGCCATCCACCACTCTTCTTCACCGACCATGATCTTCCCCTACTCAACTTCACCACCAAAGCTCTTCGCCAACCTATCTTCACCACCGAGGCTCTTCTCCAACCTCATCGACAATGACTACTACACTCCAACTTGTCTCATGGCAAAAGGGGAGAAGGTACATACTACACCCGTTTCCTCTAGTGATGAGTATGATAGTTGTGATGATAACATAGAAGAAATTGAAGCAACCATGATAAAGAAATTTGGTAAAAAGGCATTCACTAAAATAAAAATGCTAATGAAGAAATTAGAGAAGAGGGATAGATGCTTAGAGTTGCAAAGAGATATAATTACTCAAGAGAGAGAGAGAAAAACCTTGCACTTGAAGCATCTATCATCGAGGAAAAGATGAAGGTTGAGAAGTTAACCGTTGAATTGTCTTTAGCCAATGACTCAATTGGGAAATTGACTAAGGAACATTCCTCGGTTAATGATCAAATAGCTAGCCTTAAGAATGAAAAGAGTATAGCTCAAGAAAGCCTCACAAGCTTAAAAGAAAAATATCAAAATCTTGAGCTAAACTATAGTACTCTTTGGACTAGCACTTCAACTTCTCCTAAGGCAACTGAAGTCTCTAATGTCTCCACTAGTGATGGTTTTAAAAGATGCTATAAAATTGATGTAAATGCATATGCAACTAACCTTGTTGAGTTAGAGAAGAAAAACAAGGAGATTCATAGGTTGGAGATGATATTAAAGAATGGGTGTAAGTGTCAAGAGCAATCTAACAAGACTATATACAAGTCATCAAGGCACCCATCAATCAAGGAAGGCATTGGCTACAATAGGTATGATGGAAAGGCAAATGGAAGGAATATAATAAATGGTGTGCCTTGTGTGAAGTTCAACAAGGGCGTTGCTCTTGATGAGCTTATATGCAAGGCCAACAACAAGGTATACATTCCAAAGATTCAACCTACAAATACCAAGACAATCAAGACAAAGCAATCCGATGTCCTCAAGCCACAAGCATCACTTCCATGGTGCTATGCTAGTGACTATATGTGTTGTTGGGGCAAGGATGGCAAGATTGTGGTTAAGTATGTTGGTGCCCAAAAGAGAAAGGAAATTATGAGAAGTGTTTGGGTGCCCAAGTTTTATGTGACTAACCCCTTAGGACCCAAATCTTTTTGGGTACCTAAAACAAAAGCATAATTTGTTTTTGTAGGAATATTCCTCTGGTGGAACAAGTTGGGTGTTGGATAGTGGATGCACCAATCATATGACCAGAGAGAAGGACATGTTCACATCATTTCAACCAAGTCATGATCAAAGTGGAAATATTGTGTTTGGTGACAATGGAAAAGGTGAAGTACTCGGTTTGGGTAAAATTGCAATATCAAATGATAATTCCATTTCCAATGTCTTACTTGTGAATTCGTTGAGATACAATTTGTTGTCCATTTCACAACTTTGTGAGATGGGTTATAATTGTCTCTTTATGGATAAGGGTGTGGAAGTTTATAGAAGGGAGGATTCCTCTATTGCATTTATGGGTCATTTAAAGAGGAAACTCTATCTAGTTGATTTCACATCAAATAGAGTAAATCCCGAGACTTGTTTAATGGCAAAATCTAGCATGGGTTGGTTATGGCATCGCCGACTTGCCCATGTTGGGATGAGGAACTTGGCCAAACTTCAAAAAGGCAAACACATCCTTGGACTAATAAATGTTTCTTTTGAGAAAGATAGGATTTGTAGTGCATGCCAAGCGGGAAAACAAGTTGGAGCTAAACATCCCGTCAAGAATGTTGTGACAACCGAAAGGCCATTGGAGTTGCTTCACATGGACATATTTGGACCCGTCGCTTATATAAGCATTGGTGGTAACAAATATGGCTTTGTAATTGTTGATGATTATTCTCGTTTCACTTGGGTATTCTTTTTGTGTGAAAAGAGTGAAGTCCAAGGAATCTTCAAGAAGTTTGCTAAAAGAGCCCAAAATGAGTTTGATGTCAAAATCAAGAGAGTTAGAAGTGACAACGGGACGGAGTTCAAGAACACCAATATTGAAGAGTTTCTTGATGTAGGAGTCAAGCATGAGTTTTCGGTTCCATACACTCCACAACAAAATGGTGTTGTGAAGAGGAAGAACCGAATGCTCATAGAAGCCGCAAGAGCAATGTTGGATGAGTACAAGACCCCAACTAATTATTGGGCGGAAGCGGTCAACACGGCATGCCATGCCATCAACCGCTTATATCTTCACAAGATAAGAGAAAAGACTGCCTACGAACTTCTAACCGGTAAAAAGCCTAAGGTGCACTACTTTAGAGTTTTTGGATCCAAGTGTTTCATACTTAACAAGAAATCCAAAAGTTCTAAGTTTGCACCAAAGGTTGATGAAGGTTTCATGCCTGGTTATGGTACTAACGAACATGGATATCGTGTTTTCAATAAAACCACCGGTTTGATTGAAATTGCGGTAGACGTGACTTTTGATGAAACCGACGACTCTCAAAAGGAGCAAGTCAATGTTGAGAATATAGGTAATGAGGAAGCCCCACATGAAGCAATCAAGAAGCTTGCTATTGGTGAAGTGAAGCCCGTTGAAGACGAAGATGAAGACCATGTTGTGCGTAATGATCTTGATCCAACCATTCATCATGTTTCATCAAATGAACATGGTGAAGCCTCTGTAACAAGAAACAATCAAGATGGGAGATCAAATGAAGCACAAGGTCAATCTCATGAAGATGGTGTCAACAATGAGCGAGCTCAACCACAACTCAACAATGAAGAAAGAAGTGAAGTCAACCCTCTGCAAGCTCATGATTGTGATCCTCCAATCAATCATGACTGTGATGATGATGATGGCCCTATCCAAAGATCAACTCAAGTGCCACATCCTAGAGTGCATCAATCCATTCAACGGGATCATCCCATTGATAACATATTGGGGAGCATTCGACGAGGGGTAACTACACATTCCCGTTTAGCAAGTTTTTGTGAATATTACTTGTTTGTTTCTCCTTTGGAACCTCGTAGGGTGGAAGAGGCACTTGATGATCTAGATTGGATGATAGCCATGCAAGAGGAGTTAAATAACTTCACTCAGAATGAAGTCTGGTCCTTGGTGGAAAGACCCAAGCAAAATGTGATTGGAACCAAGTGGGTTTTCCGCAACAAGCAAGATGAGCATGGCATGGTAACAAGGAACAAGGCAAGGTTGGTGGCTCAAGGATTCACTCAAATTGAAGGCTTGGATTTTGGGGAGACCTATGCACCGGTGGCTAGGCTAGAATCAATTTGTATTCTACTTGCCTATGCCGCCCATCATGATTTCAAGTTATATCAAATGGATGTGAAGACTGCATTTCTCAATGGCCCCCTATCCGAGTTGGTGTATGTGGAGCAACCATCGGGCTTTGAAGACCCCAAGTATCCAAACCACGTCTACAAGCTCGACAAGGCGCTCTATGGGCTCAAACAAGCCCCTAGAGCTTGGTATGATTGTTTAAAGGATTTCCTACTCAAACAAGGTTTTGAGATAGGAAAGGTCGATGCTATTTTGTTTACTCGCAAAGTCAATAATGATATCTTTGTTTGCCAAATATATGTTGATGACATAATATTTGGTAGTACTAATGTGGCTTTTTGTGAGGAATTTAGTAGGATTATGACAAATAGGTTTGAGATGTCCATGATGGGAGAGTTGAAGTTCTTTCTTGGATTTCAAATCAAGCAACTCAAGGATGGCACATTCATAAGTCAAACCAAGTACACCAATGACATGTTGAACAAGTTTAACTTGGACAAGGCCAAGCCCATCAAGACACCCATGCCAACCAATGGACATCTTGATCTTGATCAAGGAGGAAAGGACGTCGATCAAAAGGTATATCGCTCCATAATTGGATCACTCCTTTACCTTTGTGCATCTAGGCCCGATATTATGCTTAGCGTGTGCATGTGTGCAAGATTTCAAGCTAATCCGAAAGAATGTCATTTGATGGCCGTTAAGAGAATTTTTCGGTATTTAGTGCACACTCCTAATCTTGGCTTGTGGTATCCTAAGGGCTCTACTTTTGAGTTACTTGGCTATTCCGATTCGGATTATGCCGGTTGCAAAGTAACCCGAAAGAGTACTACCGGAACTTGCCAATTTATTGGTCGTTTCTTGGTGTCTTGGAGCTCTAAGAAGCAAAATTCCGTTGCTTTGTCCACCGCCAAAGCCAAGTATGTGGTGGCCGACGCTTGCTGTGCCCAACTACTTTGGATGAAGCAAACACTAAAGGACTTTGGATGTGAGTTAACCAAGATTCCACTTTTGTGTGACAACGAGAGTGCCATTAAGTTGGCAAACAACCCCGTAAACCACTCTCGAACAAAGCACATAGACATCCGGCATCATTTTTTGAGAGACCACGAAGTCAAAGGAGATATCACCATTCATCATGTGAGCACCGAAAAATAATTAGCCGATATCTTCACAAAGCCCCTAGATGAGTCAAGATTTTGTGCTTTGAAGAGTGAACTAAATATCATTGATTCTCGTAACGTGGCTTGATCCCTTGCACACAAATTTTGTTTGATCTAGTTAGGAGAAAAGGATTGTGAAAACATTGTGTGCCACTTTCAAAAACTACTTTGTAATTTTCATGAGTGACTATTGTTTTGTATTGGATGAATGAAATCTAGTCACCTGTGAAAAATATGTGTGTCCATCATATTGTTGCCCCACATGGCAGAGCGAGTGCAGGTTAAGGTGTTTTTCTGTTTCCCTGCGTCGGAAGTCCCGACATTCGTCGGAAGTCCCAACGGCCGGGAGTCCCGGCTCGCGCCGGAAGTCCCGACCGCCGGAAGTCCCGACATACGCCGAGAGTTCCGACGTAGATCTGACTACACCGGATTCGTTACCTGACTCCATTATAACCGGCCCCGTCCTATTTTTTTACTGCGGTTTCTCTTCCTCTACCGACGCTGATGCCACCTCTGCCCCATCGCGCCCTCCCCTCCCTCCGCTGCCCTACCTCGCCCTCTGGCCTCCTTCCTTCCTCCACCGTCGCCGGAGGTCTTGCCGGTAGTGCCGACCGCCCTCCCTCCCTCCCTTCCACCGCCCGTGCCCTCGTTTTCTTTGGTTTGTGGTGTTCGTGTCGTTGGTGTGGAAGTGATTCCATTAGTGGAGGAGATTGTGCCCGTGGATTTGTTCGTCGACGACTGCGATTCGTTTCTTTTCATCTCCTCGTTCTCGTTTCAAGGTACTACCATGGTGTTCTAACCCTAAATCCAATGTACCTTTTGTTTTGCCTCTATACTTTCTTCCTCTCTACTCCTCTATCTCCCTTGTTTGTGTGTGTGTTGTGATTTGAAGCCCCATGAATGAGGTGGTCATTTTGGGCGTCGGAGGTCCTGGCGGCCATTGGAGGTTCTGACCGTCGGTACTCCCAACGTCTGGCCGGAACTCCCGGCAGTCGGAAGTCCCGACCTTGGCCAGAACTCCCGACCCTAGAATGCCCTCTCCATTCATGTTTCTTCACTTCTCGATGCTCATTCGCATCTCCTTGTATTATTTCTTAGTTCCACTTTGTATTCTTCACAGTCATGGAAGGCGGTAGCAGTCCCTCGCGCCATTGGGAAAAGCGTTCAAAGAAGACTCAAGATCGTGCCACCGTTCCCAAGCCGCCTGGCCGCACCAAGGCGTCTTACTCGCGTGGTGGTGCTGGTGTTTCCCGTGGCCGTGGCCATGGTGACCAGGGGACATCGGCTGCTGCTCCTCCTCCTATTGCTGCCCCTCCTCCTGCTCCTACTCCTGTTGGGGCTGAGCCGATGGTTGATGAAGAAGAGGAAGCGCTGGATCATGCCGAACGCACCATTGCTATTCCACTGCTTCGCACCCCGACTCGTGGTCCGCCAGGGACATTTCAGCTTGTTCCATTCACCGATGTGTCACCGGTCATGCGGGAGCCCTCCATGGCTCCGAATCCGGCTGGTGGATGGACGCCTCCCCTTCTAGTGGATTATCGTCACCGAGTCAAGGACATCCGGTACAACAGAGCAAGGAACCTGTATGCAGAGGATGAGAAAGATCTTCGCCTTGAGTATCATTTCTGGCACCCCTTCCATTATGATTTCTATGATTCCATTCTTTATCGGAAGTTTTTGAAGAAGAAGGAGCCACCGGTCCTTCAAATGAAGTGCATTGATGCATATTATCTTGGCAAGTACAAGGAACCCGAGCTAGAGCAAATGGTTCGAGATATACAATCAATGGGGTTGTCTTACTTGCTAGCGTTTCGAAAGAATTGGAACAATGAGCTGATTTGTCAGTTTTATGCTTCTTATCATCATGAGAGAGACCAGACCGGTGCTGTGGACATTATTCATTAGACCATGGAAGGCAAGCACTATAAGGTGGACTTTGTCAATTTCTCTCGCCTTCTAGGTTTGGGTCACAGCGACCGGACTGCAATTCAGCTAACTGAGTATGAGAATCTTGCTTTGGAGGAATATCAACACATGTATCTTGAGGGTCACAGGGCTGATGGACAGACCACATTTCTGAAGCCATATTATTATGTTCTGAACAACATCCTGAGACAGATATTGTATCCGAAGGTAGGTGACTCTACCTTTCTTTGTGATGATTCACAGAAGGTGCTTCAGCATTTTAGAGATGAGTTTGAGAAGTTCTCCATCAGCCGCTATATCTGGTATAAGATTCAAGATGCTTCTGAGGATCTAGTGAAGCACCTGCCCTATGCACTGTACATCATGCATATCATAGAGCATGTGTCTGGCATCTGTTTTCCCTATGACTCTAAGCATAAAGTCCTCAAGATATCCAACAAGACCTCTATCATTGCTGCTAGAGAACTAAAAGAAAAAGCTGAGGCAGTCCGTGCCCCAGGGAAAGGTCCTTCGGGTTCTCGCTCTTGCCGTGGTGCTGCCACCACTGCTGCTGCTGCTCGGTCATCCAGTGACGAGCCCCTCTCTTCGTCCTCCTCCGGAAAGAAGCCCAGCAAGTTCAAGTTTCTAATGACCTACATGTTTGAACAGTGTTGTGCTAGTGCTCAACGTGAGCACGACATGTAAGAGAGGCTATATCGATTGGAACAGCAAGCAGGAATTGTATCTTCTCCTCCGCCGCCATTTGTGCCTCCTCGTGATCCGTTGGCTTTATATGATGAGGCTTGTGCAGCGTACGACGATGATGCTTCTTCTCGCCCACATGGCAAAGGGAAAGCAACTGAAGATGATGAGGAATATCAAGAGGAAGAAGATGATGAAGAAGACGACGATGGTGAGGAAAGTGACCAAGGCGATGATGATGACTCCGATGATGAGTAGTTGGTTTCTCATGTGGCCTACCCTTTTGGCACTTGTTGACAAAGGGGGAGTGTTAGGCTTTGATTTATTGTAATAAGTTAGTTGGTCTTTATGTTTTGGAACTTTAAAACCTTTAGCGTGTATGAACTATGTCATGTGGTGGCAATCGTGTGATGGACAACTATCTATTTATATGTGTGTGATGGATGATTGTAGGATGCGTTATGTTTTAATCTATCGTATTTGCTTGTGCTTATCTCTACTTGTCATGATGAATGTTTTTTATGGTCATATGTTACTTCAAGTTTCTACTTTGAAATCTTGGCCATTATACTTCTTTTTACTTGTTGTGTGAAATAACATATCATATTGCATCTCTTTTCACCAATACTTATTTGTTCACACATACTTGTTGCACCCCACGGATTACAAAATTTAGGGGAAGCTTTTGTCTTGGTGTATGCAAAACATGTATACATGAGTCCAATTGAAATTCAAATTCATGCATACATCAAGGGGGAGCTCTCCATAAATTTTGGGGTTCAAAAGGCTTTAAATTCTTTCATTCATATAAACGCCTAAGTTGGTTGTCATCAATTACCAAAAAGGGGGAGATTGAAAGTGCATTTGCCCCCTATGTGGGTTTTGGTGTATTGATGACATCCAAATTAGGGACTAATGTGATCTTAATGAGATATGTTACAGCTATTAGTCCCATGAAAGATTCAAAGAGTTGATAAAGATGAAATGGTATCCCTCAATTCTTGAAGTTGTAAAGGCGGATGAATTCAAAACGATCTCCAAAGGTTTTAATTTTGTTTTTGAGTTTAGGATCCACCGCACTATAAAGAGGGATGCAAGTTTAGTTGGTCTGAGGAAGATAGAGTGCTCAAGCATTTAAATAAAATCAAAAGTGTGTCACTCTAGCACTTCACGAGCACATAGAATATTTTTCTATGACTTTCGATGTCGAAAGTCCCGACGTAAGTCGAAACTCCTAACAGTCGGAAGTCCCGACCTAAGCCAGGAGTCCCGGCACCTGTGCTTCTGACTGCTCGCTATCTGTGCACGTCGGAAGTCTCGACATTCGCCGGGAGTTCCGACCGTTGGAAGTCCCGACGTTCGCCGGGAGTTCCGACACTGACCTGACCCAAGCCGGGAGTCTCGGCCTCAGCAGTGCTGGCTGTTTGATTAACTGTGCTCGTCGGAAGTCCCGACGATCATCGGGAGTTCCGACCGTCGGAAGTCCCGACGTTTGCCGGGAGTTCTGACACTGACTTTCCCCGTGGACTTCTGACTTGTTGTGAACATTGTTTTCTGTTGTAGTCGGAACTCCCAGGATCTGTGTTGGGACTTCCGACGTAGATCTGAACGGTTGGATTTTCACTTGGAGTATAAATACTCCTCTCTCCACTTCTAACCGTTACGGACTCATTTCACAGTTGACTCACTTCGTGCTGAACAGTTCCCAAGCAACACAAGCACCCCTCTCCTTCCTCCCCTGCTCTCATCTTCGATTCCCCTAGGTTTTGAGTGAAAGGAGAGTGGATTAAGTGAGAGCATCATTTTGGAAAGCTTGAGCACTTGATTTCTTCGTCAAGCCGATTGATTTTGCATCTATTACTCTTGGGGCTTTGCCCCTAGCCGGCTAGGCATTGCCCTAGAGCTTCCATCTTGTGGAAGAGCCTTGGGAAGTTTGTATCACCCTTTGATTTCTTAGTGGAAAGCTCAAGTGACCTTTGTGGTCGCTTTGAGAGAGGCAAGGAGGTGGAAAAGACTCCGACCTTAGTGGTCACCTCAACAACGAGGACGTAGGAGCTCCTTTGTGGGGTTGTTGAACCTCGGGATAAATCCTTGTGTCCCGCGTGCTTGTTGTTGTTGTGATTGTTTGAGATTACTTGTATGTGTTTGTCTCTTTGTCTCCAAAATCTCCATTTTAGGGTTTGGACTCGATCTACGGTTTGGAGGCATTACGGCATCAAGGGAGTGACCCAACATCTTCACCAAACCACTAGGAAGTGAGGTTGTAAGTTTATTTATCCGCAAAGTTAAATTTGGCACTGCTTTTGTAGTTCACGTAGGCGTCGGAACTGCTGACGTTTGCGTCGGAACTTCTGACAACGTCGGGAGTTCCAACCCAAACGTCGAGACTTCCGACAGTGGCTGATAGATTTGAACTTAGCATTTGCAGTAAATTTTTAGATACGCCTATTCACCCCCCTCTAGGCATTGTTAGATCCTTTCAATATTTGATGAATGGAATTCGTCGGGAGTTTCGACGCCTCACAATGATACTTTACTCAGTTACCGTTGGTGCATACCGGAAGTGTTCGGTATGGCAACGGCTAGAAAACGGCTAGTTTTTCAAAGGGGCTATAAATATCCCCAAGCCTCCACCTTTGGAGGCTGCTGATTCTGCTAATCCTGTATCACGTTTTTGAGCTTTGCCAACTCTCTCAAACCCTGTCTTAGTGAGTGTGTGATCCAAATTGCCAAATCCATTAGTGGGTTGAGAGAAATTCAAAAGGAGAGCAATCCAATCACTTGAGCACTCATGCATATTGTCTATTTCATAATTTGTATTTGTTACTCTTGGACTCTTCGATCCTAGACGGTTATGCGTCGGTGGAGAGCACCCGAGAGATTGTGGTGTGCCTTGAAAAGTTTGTAACGGTTGATTCCACCACCTCGGAATCAACTAGTGGAAGGAGAAAAAGGAGTTGAAAAAGACTCTAGCTAGAGTGACCTTCATGGTACCCTCTAGGGCTGACTTTCACTGGGTCGCTAGCAGCCCCCTTAACAGAGAGTAGGACTCGAATGAGTCCGAACTTTGGTAAAACAAATATCATGTCTCAATTCGCATTTTATTTGATATTTGTGTTGCTCTAGCTCTTGTGCAGGTTACCTATGTGTGGCACTATCTTTAGTGGGTGCCTACAGGTTGGATTAAAGTTTGGAATTAAAAGGAGCATGTTAGGGGTCACACTACAGAACTCGTGTATACCGGACATGTCCTGTATAACTACCGGACATGTCCTATATAACTACCGGACGTGTTCAATATTGCCTGAAGTGTTCGATCGAACTGGACATGTCCGGTACCTCTACCGGACATGTCCAGTATTGGCCCCTGCTCTGTTTTTATCTATTCACTGCACTAATCATTATGTTGCAGGGTTGTGGATCCTAGATTTATTTAGTATCTTTTACATACTCTGTGGCTAACTTGTGAGAGGTGGTATTACTCTTATCTAGAGTTTCCATTTTGAAAACTCCTTTACTAATCGTTTCCATATTTAAAGGTGTTAATTTTCAGAAATGCCTATTCACCCCCTCTAGGCGGCATCCTAGGTCATCTCAGAAACTTAGAAGTGGATGCGAATTGCGTACCTCATGCGCACCTCGAGGGGGGAAATGAAAACCAGACCAACATCGGCGCCCTTCTTCATTAGCGATCCATCGAAGTACATCGTCCAGTACTCCTAATCAACGGCCATCGGTGGCGTCTGGGTCTTGGTCCATTCAGCCACAAAGTTAGCCAGTACCTGAGACTTGATGGCCGTTCGTGGGGCGTACATGATGCCCTGATCCATCAGCTCGAGCGCCCATTTCACGATTCTTCCCATGGCCTCCTGGTTCTAGATAACCTCGCCGAGGGGGAAGGATGACATGATGGTCACCTGGTGTGAGTCGAAGTAGTGGCGCAACTTCTTTTTGGTGATTAGGATGGTGTAAAGGAGCTTCTGGATCTGAGGGTAGCGTGTCTTGGAGTCAGACAAGACTTCACTAACAAAGTACATGGGGCGCTGTACCTTGAGGGCGTGTCCCTCTTCTCTCCATTCTATAACTAAGGGCGTCACTAACCACGTGAGTCGTAGTTGTGACGTAGAATAGGAGCGGCTCTTCCTCAGCCGACGAGACCAGAATTGGGGCCTTCATCAGGAGCAATTTGAGTTTGTCAAGCGCCTCCTGAGCCTCAGGCATCCACGTGAATCGGTCGGTTTTCTTTAGGAGCCAGTAAAGGGGAGCCCCCGCTTGCCGAGGTGTGAAATGAAGCGACTAAGCGCTGCGAGGCATCCGATAATCTTCTAAACCCCCTTTAGGTTTGGAATCGGACCCATCTTCATGACGGCTGAGATTTTTACCGAGTTGGCTTCGATGCCACGCTCAGAGACGATGAATCCAAGCAGCATGCCCCTTGGGACCCCAAAGACACATTTCTCGGGGTTGAACTTGATGTTGTTCTCTCGGAGCTTCTTGAAGGTCTGCTCTAGGTCAGCCATGAGCTGATCAGTATGCTTGGACTTGACTATGATGTCATCCATATAAGCCTCAATGGTCCACCCGATGAGGTCCTCAAAGCATTTGGTCATGCAGCATTGGTACGTAGCCCCATAGTTCTTGAGTCTGAACGGCATCATAACATAGCAGAACGACCCGAACGGGGTGATGAAAGAGGTCGTGAGCTGATCGGACTCTTTCATCATAATTTGATGATACTTGGAGTATGCATCAAGGAAGCATAGGGTTTTGCACCCTAAGGTTGAGTCAACTACCTGATCTATGTATGGCAAAGGAAACAAATCCTTTGGGCATGCTTTATTGAGGCTCAGGTAGTCGACACACGTTCTGCATTTCCCACTTTTCTTTTTTACAAGAATAGGATTGGATAACCACTCTGGGTGGTATACTTCCTTGACAAAATCGACTGCCAAGAGCTTAGCAATTTCTTCACCGATGAGCCTCCGCTTCTCCTCATTGAAGCGATGAAGGCGTTGCTTGACTGGCCTAGAGCCTAGCCTGATCTTCAAGGCATGCTCGGTGACTGCCCTCGGAATTCCTAGCATATCTGAGGGTTTCCACGTGAAGATGTCTCGATTGGCGTGGAGGAAGTCAATGAGCGCGCCTTCCTACTTGGGGGAGAGGGTGGTGCCAATATGCACTGCCTTGGTGGTGGAGTTGTTAGGGTTGACAAGGACCTCCTTGACGTTCTCCGTAGGCTCGAAGGATCTAGCCACCCGCTTCGCGTCGGGCGCTCCTTCGGCGATGTCCTTCCTGATGGCTGCAAGCTCCTTAGAAGCCAGGGTTGCCGAAGTGAGCTCGTTACTCTTGACCTCGCACTCATAGGCCCTCTGGAAAGAAGTGCCGATGGTGATGACTTCGTGTGGGCCCAACATCTTGAGCTTGAGGTAGGTGTAGTTAGGGACAGCCATGAACTTTGCGTAACATGGTCGTCCCAAAATAGCATGGTAGACTGAGGGGAACCCGACTACCTAGAAGGTGAGGGTCTCTGTCCTATAGTTGGATGGATTCCCGAAGGTGATGGGCAGGTCGATCTGCCCGATCAGTATGGCCTACTTTCCTAGCACGATGCCATGGAAAGGCGCTCTGGTCGGCCGAATGCGCGATCGGTCGATGCCCATGGCATCAAGAGTCCCAGCGTACATGATGTTGAGGTTGCTGCCTCCATCTATCAGTACCTTGGTGAGTCTCTTCGTGCCGATGATAGGGTCGACCACGAGCGGGTACCTGCCTAGGTGTGTGACGCTATCCAGGTGGTCAGATTGGTCGAAGGTTATGGGAGACACTAACCATTTGAGGAAAGCGGGCGTGGCAAGCTCGGCTTCTTAGACTTCTCGGTGTGTGAGCTTCTATCAGCACTTTTCGGTTCTTCTTCTTATTGGAGTGGTCAGAGGGGCCTTCATCGGCGTCCTCGTCTCGGTTCGCCTTACCTCTAGAGCGATCAAAAATTGCTCCAACTGCCTCCTCGATGATCCTTCGGTTCATGTCATGGGCCATGGCGTGTGCGCGTCCTCCGTCTCCATGGCATTCGATCTCGCGATCGAGCTCCATGCATTCCTACTCGAGCTGGAGTCACCCTTCCTCAAGCACCAGGTGTCGGGCCTTCAGCTGTTCCACCCATAGGCGAGGTTGGGCTCCTACATCCCCTCAACCTCATCATCGAGGTTGTTGGTCAGGGTAGCCTCCTCCTCGCGGATGCTCTTGACATGTCCCTCGGAGGTACCTATCATGAAGCATTCATGAGAGGGGTGATGGCTCCTCCTACTGGAGTCAGAGCCACAGAGCGACTCTGGCTCCTCTACGAGGAGGTCATGGAAAGTTTTCACGATGTGTTCGATCAACCCCATGAACTCATCGCTCATAGGGGATGAAATCATGCGTTGCGTTGCCAGAAGGTGGCCAACGGTCTCTACGGTGTTGTAGAGACCGAACAGGAGCATTGTCAGGGCACTCCGGATGAGGTATTCCGAGGAGAACGGCTCTCCCGGTAAGCTGCGTCATGACATTAGCAAATGAGAAGGTGAGGTGGCGTAGGTCCATTCGGGATGGTTGGGGTCCTAGGAAGACGCAGAGCTGACGCTCCAACCTTCCGTAGTCGAAGTCGAGGAGCTGGTCACTTCTAGGGGCGCAGGCCTTCGGTGCGTGTAGTTGCAGCTTCTCAAGTGCCTCAACGATCACATCGAGGATAGAGTGGAAGGGTTGAACGACGACTGGTGCCCGCGCCAGCTCTCCCTCCACCGTGATGATGAAGTCCAGGTTCCCGAAGCGCACGTGTGCACCCGGGACCGAGCTGATGCCATGACTAGCCATCCGAGGCCTGGGGTTGATGTCAAAACGCGCAAAAATGCCCCTACCTAGCGAGCCAACTGTCGGTGTTTCAAGTAAGCACCGACTAGTAAATTTGTATATTACGCGTCTGACCCAGATAGTGTGCTAAGAGGACACAAGGATTATACTGGTTCAGACCAAATGTCCCTACGTCCAGTTTTAAGCTGCTCATGTTACTACCACCGAGTTTGTAGTAGGGGGTTACAAACTGGCAAGAGAGAGAGGTAGCTCCCAAGTCTCTGGTGTGATACGGTGTGTTTGTTTGATGATTCGCCGTCCTCTTAGTGGGACGCCTTGCTTTCTCTTTTATAGGCCAAGGGAAAGTAGGGATTACAGTCGAAGGAAAGAGGAAAAAAGGAAAGAGAAATAAGGCTCCCAGAGGTGCGCCGTTCTCCACTTTACGTGGGTCCCACTGACTCTGTAGATCATGGTGGCAACAGCGTCGTACCAGGGTTCTATTGCCCGTTGTAGCTTACGTGCGGGCGTCATGCGCCATTCTTGTCTTTCGTCCTATCCGAGTGGACGGAATGGTCAGAGGGTCCCCTGACAGAAGCCATACGGGGGGCTAGCGGTACAGTGCCAGTCAATGGACGTCGGTTGCCTAACGTTGGACGATGCTCAGGTAGGGAGTTGGCAGCACAGTATTGGCCTGTTGACGCGATGGGCGACGTGAGTTTTCTAGCATGGCCCGATACGACCGCCAGTCGCATCAGGACACGTTCGAGACGTGCCCCCGAGCGTGCGCTTCCATGCTGTAGTGGTTGAAGCAGTTCGAGCCCTATCCTATGACCACTGCTTTGGTCCGGTAGCAGATCCGATCCCAAGGATCGGGCGAGGCGGAAATCTCTCTCTAGGAGCCTGGCGAGACAGAATCTGACCCACGGGGGTTGGACGAGGCGGGGCCCTCCCCGTGGGACCGGACGAGGCGTGTCCCGGCCCCTGGGGGTTGGTCGATGTGGAAACCTCGCCCTCGTCGTCGGACGAGGCGGGTCCCGGCCCCTGGGGGTCGGATGAGGCGGAAACCTCGTCCTCAGCGTCGGACGAGACGAGACCTAGCCCCTAGGGGTCGGACGAGGCAGAAACCTCATGCTTGGTGTCGGACGAGGCGGAAACTTCGCCCTCGGAGTTGGACGAGGCCGTAGTTGCGTCTTTAACCATCAAATGAGACGACGTGACGCTCTTTAATCCTTAGGCTCGGATATCCGGGTATAGATATCCGACACCATTGGTTTTCACTTTTTAGGATGTGACATGTGCTATACCTACAGTTTTCATTCTGCTTAAATATACCTATACATGTCAGCCTGTTCGGTTGACTGGTTCGTATCGTTACTGGTTCGTAAAGAAGTACTGTTGGCTGGTTTGTGTGAGAGAAAAATACTGTTCTGGCTGGAAAATTACGATCGTTTACGACAAGCCACAGCCAAACGAACAGGCTGACAGTTTTCATTCTGCTTAAATGCATGTTGGAACCTATTGATAATTATCTGGGGATTGAATTATCGCTTCATCTCGCTCTGCTAATAAAGATTCAGGGACCTTTTGCTCGCTAAAGTTGCACGATAACCATAACCATTATTAAAGTGCGGACAGGCGATTAGGCGTTATAAACGGCATCCATCACTCAATGGGTCTGGTCTGGTCAGGGGCACGCTCGTTTTCTTTGGGTGATTGGGACATTGGGTCGCAGCGCGCCAACGCCCCCAAGAACAAGAAGTGATGTTGACAGATGGGTCCCTTGTAGCCCGAAAGGGCTGCAGCGTGGTCCAGCACCCCGGGCCCAAACGTCTTCCAATGGTCCGACCCATTTCAATACAGCAATTAATTCACTTTCGGTGAGAATTGTAGCTTTAATTAAAACCACCAGTTCCTTATTCCCATATTATAAGAAACGTTTTCATTCGCGAAAGAAAAATAAATTGCTTCTTTATTTGTATTTTTTTTATTTTCTTTTTTAACAGTATTATTTGGTACCTTTTCCGTTTCAAATTATACTAAATAAAACTTGTTTAAAGTCAGCATTTAAAAAAAAACTATTAACATGTTTCAGTTTAAATAAATACACTATATTTCATAAATAATTTAATAAAACTAATATGACGTTTTAGATGTTGGTGTATTTTTTCTAAAAACCTAAAAGGTTAAATAAAATTGACTTAGGACAAAGACAAAGTGAACTGTAATTTGTAAAGGAGGGATTACTCTACTCCAAGATGCAAGGTGTTTAAGTCCTAAGTCGACTTCAAGTTTGAACAAATTTATAGGAAAAAATAGAAACATTTTCAACAGCAAAAAAAATATATTATTAGAATGTATTCAATGGTGGATCCAATGGAATTAATATATTCTTGTAGATGTTGCTATGTTCTATAAATTTAAATAAAACTAAATAATCTGACTTAGGACAAGACAAATAACACGCCTGCATTTTAGAAGGAGTATTTGTAAATAGCCAATTCTAAATCTAATATTTTGATTTAACTGTTTTGCATTCTTGCCAATGAAAAACACACTTTAGTATCAGCTTATATGATCAACAAATTAAGATACCACAAGAAACCCATTAGCTTCTGAGGATGGCACAGGTGACGTAGATTGTCCTCCTTAGTGCTCAAACGAATACTGCTAAAAAAAGTGCTCAAACGAATTGAACACTCACCTATGTTTTTAAGATGAAAAATGTCGAAGCATACAACAACTTTTTTTTAAAAAGTATCACTTCGTGAGATCAATAATATATTTTTTTCAGGATATTGCTATAGTCTCCAATATAACATTTAGCGAGCAATTTTGACGAAAATATATTGTCATAGATACAAGAGTTATATAGTATAGATATTTTTTAATGACAAAGCTGGGGTAATACGGATTTTTGTGTTGGTCAAGGAAGAAATACTGTCCAGACGCTAATCTTCAATGCAAAAAAATTGAGTAATAAAAATCCTAAATAACACATATTAGTCGTTAGAGGAAACAGTCATTTTTTACTTTTTAACTGATCACCAAGGGATGCTGAACGGTTTTGCGCAGTAAACAAGAACAAATGGAAGGACCACAGCCCACAGGGAACAAAGCTGCGCGATTAGTAAAAGTAAACTGGAGATCAGGGGCGGGAAACGGCTGTTAGGCAGTAGTAGCAAGCTATAGCAGCCCACGCGCTGCACCTTTTCTCGGTCTGTTCATTAATTTCTAAAGGTTGAAATTGAACGGGGAAAAAAAGGCAAGGGAAGCAACGCCCCCACCTCCGACTCCGAGCAGAGCTCCGCAAGAGTTATCACGCCTTTCGCTTTTTCTCTTGTCCTCCACTCCACTTCCCCTCCTCACGAGAGGAGAGAGAGAGGGAGAGAGAGAGAGAGTTACTCGGGGACTGGTACGAGCGGAGCAGTGGTAACGCCAGTGGTGAGCGGTGGGGGAGGCGAGTGGAGGATTGGGAGCCAAGAACACGGAGAACGCCCCGGGATCTCCACTTCCCCCCATTCGAGGTGACTATCTCTTTCGTTTCTGTTGAGCTTCTCGAGTTCGGGGGTGGTTGTGGTTCTTGCTTTCTTGCGGATGGCGTTGGTTTCCGCTCGTCTTTGTTGGTTATTTTTTGGAGGTTTGTGTCTGGGAAAGATCTGAATGCGGGTTGGATTGGGTGCATTTCCGGGTAGCGAACGGGGGATTTCAGGTGTGGTTCTTGGGATTTTGCGGCGGTGGGGGAGTCGTGGGATTTAAGTAACGCAGGCATAATCTGGTGGGTTGTTGTTTTTGCAAGAGAGTAATGTCTAATCCGATGGATTGAAGTATTGAACGGCACTTTTGTGTTTGCACAGTGTGGAGTTCGTCCTACTCCCGGGAGTTGCTTGGCTTGGTGGCGCCCAGAATTAGCGTGGAAGCAGGTTCGATTCTGGGAACTCTTTGGATTGAAGGGAAATTTTGGTTTTCTTCGTCTCCTTACTCCTCGTCCTTTTTTTAGACAATGAAATCCTTGTGGTTCTTGTAGGGTGGAGTGCTGTTTGCGCAGAAATCTGCTCACCGGGTGCCAGGAAATAGGCGGTTGGAGAGAATTGCTTGGGAATTCGTCAAGAAACGACCCAGTAGGTGGTTGTGCATTTGTTATGCTGAGACCGAATGGAGGCTGTAGACAAGATTGCTGAGCCCAAAGACCCTTTCGTGCTCACTGCTCAGAAGGTTCAGAGCTTGGAGCCGCCAATACCGATAAAGGCGTCATGGAAAGGGAAGGACTCCCAGCAACAAGAAGAGAAGGATCTGCCAGCTGATGGCGAAGAGAGCTTTCGGAGCCTGGATTCCTCTGATGAAGGCGACCGGAGCTCCTTCTCTGGGGCTAGTCACCCCCCAGAGCCTATTGATATGGATATCATGAAGACGGTCTACGTCGCAATCGACGAGGAGAAGTCCGAGCCACCGGTTTGTTTGGTGCGAAGAGTCTCGGTGAAGGGGCCTTTCATAGATGACCTCTCGATCCGTGTTACAGGCACAAAGGCAAATCTGGTGTTAGGTGCAGGTGGTGCTGAAGGCATGGCTGAAGAGAGGAAGGTTTCTGCTTCTGCAGTGGCATCAGTCGCCACAGCACGCTTGTCTCAGGCTACCTCTTTGCCTCAGGACTCGGAGGAGAAGGAGTGCGTCTGGGACGCTTCACTCCCTCCCAGTGGCAATGTTAGCCCT